>NW_027226889.1:0-28949 GCF_037783145.1 Equus przewalskii
GGCGTGCTCAGCAGGTGGTTCAGGCAGTTCTGGCAGGTGGTATCCGTCTGTTCGGGGTGTGGTTCCAGCATCTCATGAACACGTTTCTGGCACGTCTGAGATGTGGTTCCAGCCGGCCCGACAGGTGTTTCCGCAGTGTCCGCCAAGCGGTTCTGGCGTAGTTGGCAGGTGACTTTGGCATGACTGGCAGGTGGTTCCAGCAAGCCTGGCAGGTGATTCCAAAGTGTTCACCAACTGGTTGTGGCGTAGCCGGCAGGTGATTTTTGCGTGATCGGCAGGTGGTTCTGGCGAGTCGAGCAGGTGGTTCCGGCGTGCTCGGCTGGTGCTTCCGGGGTCATTGGCACGGGGTTCTGGCATGTCTGAGAGGTGGTTCCTGCATGCCCGGCAAGTGATTCCGGAGTGTTCGCCAAGTGGTTCTGGCATAGTCGGCAGGTGATTTTGGCATGTCCGGCAGGTGGTTCAGGCGAGTTGAGCAGGTGGTTCCCACGTGCTTGGCAGGTGCTTCCGGCGTCTCCGGCACATGTTTCTACACATCTGACAGGTGGTTCCGGCATGCCCGAAAGTTGATTCCCGTCTGTCCGGTAGGTGGTTCCAGCCTGCACGGCATGTGGTTCTGGTACGTCTCAGAGGTGGTTGCGCATGCCCAACAGGTGATTCCGGACTGTCCGCCACATGGTTCTGGCACGTCTGAGAGGTGGTTCCGGCATGCCCGGCAGGTCATCCCAGAGAGTCCTCCAAGTGGTTCTGGCATAACACGCAGGTGATTTTGGCGTGTCTGGCAGGTTGTTCCGTTGTGCTTGGCAGGTGGTTCAGGCTTGGCCGGCAGGTGGTTCCAGACTGTCCAGGACGTGTTTCCAGCTTCTCCGGCAGGTGGTTCTGGTACGTCTGAGAGGTGGTTCCGCCATGGCTGGCAGGTGATTCCGGACCGTCCCCCAGGTGGTTCTGGCATAGCCAGCAGTTCATATTGGCCTGTCCGGCAGGTGGTTCCAGCGAGTCGAACAGGTGGCTCCGGCGTGCTCGGCAGGTGGTTCCGGTCTGTCCGGTAGGTGATTCCGGCGTGTCCGGCACGTGCTTCCGGCACGTCTGAGAGGTGGTTCTGGCATGCGCGACAGGTGATTTCGGAGTGTCCGCCAGGTGCTTCTGGCGTACCCGGCAGGTGATTTTGGCGTGTCCGGCAGCTGTTTCTGGCGAGTCGAGCAGGTGGCTCCGGCATGCTCGGCAGGTGCTTCCGGCGTCTCCGGCACGTGGTTCTGGTGTGTCTGAGAGCTGGTTCCGGCATGTCCGGCAGATGATTCCGGAGTGTCCGCCAAGTGGTTCTGGCATACCCGGCTGGTGATTTTGGCATGTCAGGTAGGTGGTTCCGGCGAGTCGAGCAGGTGGCTCCGGCGTGCTCGGCAGGTTGTTCAGACGGGTCTGGCAGGTGTTTTCCGTCTGTTCGGGGTGTGGTTCCAGCATCTCATGCACATGGTTCTGGCACGTCTGAGATGTGGTTGCGGCCGGCCCGACAGGTGTTTCCACAGTGTCCGCCAAGTGGTACTGGCGTAGTTGGCAGGTGATTTTGGCATGACCGGCAGGTGGTTCCAGCAAGCCCGGCAGGTGATTCCGAAGTGTTCCCCAACTGGTTGTGGCGTAGCCGGCAGGTGATTTTTGCGTGTCCGGCAGGCGGTTCTGGCGAGTCGAGCAGGTGGTTCCGGCGTGCTCGGCAGGTGCTTCCGGGGTCATTGGCACGTGGTTCTGGCATATCTGAGAGGTGGTTCCGGCATGCCCGGCAGGTGATTCCGGAGTGTTCGCCAAGTGTTTCCGGCGTAGCCGGCAGGTGATTTTGCATGTCCAGCGGTCGTTCCGGCGGGTCGAGCCGGTGGTTCCGGCGTGTCCGGCAGGTGGTTCCGGTCTGTCCGGCAGGTCGTTCTGTGGTGTCCGGCACGAGGTTCAGTCTGAGAGGCTGTGCCGGCATGCCCCTCACGTGATTCCAGCTTGTCCCCGAAGTGGTGCTGGTGTAGCGGGCAGGTGATTTTGGCGTGTCCGGCAGGTGGTTCAGGCGAGTTGAGCAGGTGGTTGCGACGTGCTCGGCAGGTGCTTCCGGCGTCTCCGGCACGTGTTTCTGGCACATCTGACTGGTGGTTCCGGCATGCCCAAAATTTGATTCCGGTCTGTCCGGTAGGTGGTTCCAGCGTGCACGGCACGTGGTTCTGGTACGTCTCAGAGGTGGTTGCGTATGCCCAACAGGTGATTCCGGACTGTCCGCCACGTGCTTCTGGCACGTCTGAGAGGTGGTTCCAACATGCCCGGCAGGTCATTTCGAGAGTCGTCCAAGTGGTTCTGGCGTAGCCCGCAGGTGATTTTGGCGTGTCCGGCAGGTGGTTCCGCCGTGCTCGGCAGGTGGTTCAGGCATGGCCGTCACGTGGTTCCAGTCTGTCCAGGACGTGTTTCCAGCTTCTCCGGCAGGTGGTTCTGGTACGTCTGAGAGGTGGTTCCGCCATGGCTGGCAGGTGATCCCGGACTGTCCCCCAGGTGGTTCTGGCATAGCCAGCAGTTGATATTGGCCTGTCCGGCAGGTGGTTCCAGCGAGTCGAACAGGTGGCTCCGGCGTTCTTGGCAGGTGGTTCCGGTCTGTCCGGTAGGTGTTTCCGGCGTGTCTGGCACGTGCTTCCGGCACATCTGAGAGGTGGTTCCGGCATGCGCGGCAGGTGATTCCGTAGTGTCCGCCAGGTGGTTCTGGCATACCCGGCAGGTGATTCTGGCATGTCCGTCAGGTGTTTCTGGCGAGTCGAGCAGGTGGCTCCGGCATGCTCGGCAGGTGCTTCCGGCGTCTCCGGCACTTGGTTCCGGTGTGTCTGAGAGCTGGTTCCGGCATGTCCGGCAGATGATTCCGGAGTGTCCGCCAAGTGGTTCTGGCATACCCAGCAGGTGATTTTGGCGTGTCAGGGAGGTGGTACCGGTGAGTCGAGCAGGTGGTTCCGGCGTGCTCAGCAGGTGGTTCAGGCAGTTCTGGCAGGTGGTATCCGTCTGTTCGGGGTGTGGTTCCAGCATCTCATGAACACGTTTCTGGCACGTCTGAGATGTGGTTCCAGCCGGCCCGACAGGTGTTTCCGCAGTGTCCGCCAAGCGGTTCTGGCGTAGTTGGCAGGTGACTTTGGCATGACTGGCAGGTGGTTCCAGCAAGCCTGGCAGGTGATTCCAAAGTGTTCACCAACTGGTTGTGGCGTAGCCGGCAGGTGATTTTTGCGTGATCGGCAGGTGGTTCTGGCGAGTCGAGCAGGTGGTTCCGGCGTGCTCGGCTGGTGCTTCCGGGGTCATTGGCACGGGGTTCTGGCATGTCTGAGAGGTGGTTCCTGCATGCCCGGCAAGTGATTCCGGAGTGTTCGCCAAGTGGTTCTGGCATAGTCGGCAGGTGATTTTGGCATGTCCGGCAGGTGGTTCAGGCGAGTTGAGCAGGTGGTTCCAACGTGCTTGGCAGGTGCTTCCGGCGTCTCCGGCACATGTTTCTACACATCTGACAGGTGGTTCCGGCATGCCCGAAAGTTGATTCCCGTCTGTCCGGTAGGTGGTTCCAGCCTGCACGGCATGTGGTTCTGGTACGTCTCAGAGGTGGTTGCGCATGCCCAACAGGTGATTCCGGACTGTCCGCCACATGGTTCTGGCACGTCTGAGAGGTGGTTCCGGCATGCCCGGCAGGTCATCCCAGAGAGTCCTCCAAGTGGTTCTGGCATAACACGCAGGTGATTTTGGCGTGTCTGGCAGGTTGTTCCGTTGTGCTTGGCAGGTGGTTCAGGCTTGGCCGGCAGGTGGTTCCAGACTGTCCAGGACGTGTTTCCAGCTTCTCCGGCAGGTGGTTCTGGTACGTCTGAGAGGTGGTTCCGCCATGGCTGGCAGGTGATTCCGGACCGTCCCCCAGGTGGTTCTGGCATAGCCAGCAGTTCATATTGGCCTGTCCGGCAGGTGGTTCCAGCGAGTCGAACAGGTGGCTCCGGCGTGCTCGGCAGGTGGTTCCGGTCTGTCCGGTAGGTGATTCCGGCGTGTCCGGCACGTGCTTCCGGCACGTCTGAGAGGTGGTTCTGGCATGCGCGACAGGTGATTTCGGAGTGTCCGCCAGGTGCTTCTGGCGTACCCGGCAGGTGATTTTGGCGTGTCCGGCAGCTGTTTCTGGCGAGTCGAGCAGGTGGCTCCGGCATGCTCGGCAGGTGCTTCCGGCGTCTCCGGCACGTGGTTCTGGTGTGTCTGAGAGCTGGTTCCGGCATGTCCGGCAGATGATTCCGGAGTGTCCGCCAAGTGGTTCTGGCATACCCGGCTGGTGATTTTGGCATGTCAGGTAGGTGGTTCCGGCGAGTCGAGCAGGTGGCTCCGGCGTGCTCGGCAGGTTGTTCAGACGGGTCTGGCAGGTGTTTTCCGTCTGTTCGGGGTGTGGTTCCAGCATCTCATGCACATGGTTCTGGCACGTCTGAGATGTGGTTGCGGCCGGCCCGACAGGTGTTTCCACAGTGTCCGCCAAGTGGTACTGGCGTAGTTGGCAGGTGATTTTGGCATGACCGGCAGGTGGTTCCAGCAAGCCCGGCAGGTGATTCCGAAGTGTTCCCCAACTGGTTGTGGCGTAGCCGGCAGGTGATTTTTGCGTGTCCGGCAGGCGGTTCTGGCGAGTCGAGCAGGTGGTTCCGGCGTGCTCGGCAGGTGCTTCCGGGGTCATTGGCACGTGGTTCTGGCATATCTGAGAGGTGGTTCCGGCATGCCCGGCAGGTGATTCCGGAGTGTTCGCCAAGTGTTTCCGGCGTAGCCGGCAGGTGATTTTGCATGTCCAGCGGTCGTTCCGGCGGGTCGAGCCGGTGGTTCCGGCGTGTCCGGCAGGTGGTTCCGGTCTGTCCGGCAGGTCGTTCTGTGGTGTCCGGCACGAGGTTCAGTCTGAGAGGCTGTGCCGGCATGCCCCTCACGTGATTCCAGCTTGTCCCCGAAGTGGTGCTGGTGTAGCGGGCAGGTGATTTTGGCGTGTCCGGCAGGTGGTTCAGGCGAGTTGAGCAGGTGGTTGCGACGTGCTCGGCAGGTGCTTCCGGCGTCTCCGGCACGTGTTTCTGGCACATCTGACTGGTGGTTCCGGCATGCCCAAAATTTGATTCCGGTCTGTCCGGTAGGTGGTTCCAGCGTGCACGGCACGTGGTTCTGGTACGTCTCAGAGGTGGTTGCGTATGCCCAACAGGTGATTCCGGACTGTCCGCCACGTGCTTCTGGCACGTCTGAGAGGTGGTTCCAACATGCCCGGCAGGTCATTTCGAGAGTCGTCCAAGTGGTTCTGGCGTAGCCCGCAGGTGATTTTGGCGTGTCCGGCAGGTGGTTCCGCCGTGCTCGGCAGGTGGTTCAGGCATGGCCGTCACGTGGTTCCAGTCTGTCCAGGACGTGTTTCCAGCTTCTCCGGCAGGTGGTTCTGGTACGTCTGAGAGGTGGTTCCGCCATGGCTGGCAGGTGATCCCGGACTGTCCCCCAGGTGGTTCTGGCATAGCCAGCAGTTGATATTGGCCTGTCCGGCAGGTGGTTCCAGCGAGTCGAACAGGTGGCTCCGGCGTTCTTGGCAGGTGGTTCCGGTCTGTCCGGTAGGTGTTTCCGGCGTGTCTGGCACGTGCTTCCGGCACATCTGAGAGGTGGTTCCGGCATGCGCGGCAGGTGATTCCGTAGTGTCCGCCAGGTGGTTCTGGCATACCCGGCAGGTGATTCTGGCATGTCCGTCAGGTGTTTCTGGCGAGTCGAGCAGGTGGCTCCGGCATGCTCGGCAGGTGCTTCCGGCGTCTCCGGCACTTGGTTCCGGTGTGTCTGAGAGCTGGTTCCGGCATGTCCGGCAGATGATTCCGGAGTGTCCGCCAAGTGGTTCTGGCATACCCAGCAGGTGATTTTGGCGTGTCAGGTAGGTGGTACCGGTGAGTCGAGCAGGTGGTTCCGGCGTGCTCAGCAGGTGGTTCAGGCAGTTCTGGCAGGTGGTATCCGTCTGTTCGGGGTGTGGTTCCAGCATCTCATGAACACGTTTCTGGCACGTCTGAGATGTGGTTCCAGCCGGCCCGACAGGTGTTTCCGCAGTGTCCGCCAAGCGGTTCTGGCGTAGTTGGCAGGTGACTTTGGCATGACTGGCAGGTGGTTCCAGCAAGCCTGGCAGGTGATTCCAAAGTGTTCACCAACTGGTTGTGGCGTAGCCGGCAGGTGATTTTTGCGTGATCGGCAGGTGGTTCTGGCGAGTCGAGCAGGTGGTTCCGGCGTGCTCGGCTGGTGCTTCCGGGGTCATTGGCACGGGGTTCTGGCATGTCTGAGAGGTGGTTCCTGCATGCCCGGCAAGTGATTCCGGAGTGTTCGCCAAGTGGTTCTGGCATAGTCGGCAGGTGATTTTGGCATGTCCGGCAGGTGGTTCAGGCGAGTTGAGCAGGTGGTTCCAACGTGCTTGGCAGGTGCTTCCGGCGTCTCCGGCACATGTTTCTACACATCTGACAGGTGGTTCCGGCATGCCCGAAAGTTGATTCCCGTCTGTCCGGTAGGTGGTTCCAGCCTGCACGGCATGTGGTTCTGGTACGTCTCAGAGGTGGTTGCGCATGCCCAACAGGTGATTCCGGACTGTCCGCCACATGGTTCTGGCACGTCTGAGAGGTGGTTCCGGCATGCCCGGCAGGTCATCCCAGAGAGTCCTCCAAGTGGTTCTGGCATAACACGCAGGTGATTTTGGCGTGTCTGGCAGGTTGTTCCGTTGTGCTTGGCAGGTGGTTCAGGCTTGGCCGGCAGGTGGTTCCAGACTGTCCAGGACGTGTTTCCAGCTTCTCCGGCAGGTGGTTCTGGTACGTCTGAGAGGTGGTTCCGCCATGGCTGGCAGGTGATTCCGGACCGTCCCCCAGGTGGTTCTGGCATAGCCAGCAGTTCATATTGGCCTGTCCGGCAGGTGGTTCCAGCGAGTCGAACAGGTGGCTCCGGCGTGCTCGGCAGGTGGTTCCGGTCTGTCCGGTAGGTGATTCCGGCGTGTCCGGCACGTGCTTCCGGCACGTCTGAGAGGTGGTTCTGGCATGCGCGACAGGTGATTTCGGAGTGTCCGCCAGGTGCTTCTGGCGTACCCGGCAGGTGATTTTGGCGTGTCCGGCAGCTGTTTCTGGCGAGTCGAGCAGGTGGCTCCGGCATGCTCGGCAGGTGCTTCCGGCGTCTCCGGCACGTGGTTCTGGTGTGTCTGAGAGCTGGTTCCGGCATGTCCGGCAGATGATTCCGGAGTGTCCGCCAAGTGGTTCTGGCATACCCGGCTGGTGATTTTGGCATGTCAGGTAGGTGGTTCCGGCGAGTCGAGCAGGTGGCTCCGGCGTGCTCGGCAGGTTGTTCAGACGGGTCTGGCAGGTGTTTTCCGTCTGTTCGGGGTGTGGTTCCAGCATCTCATGCACATGGTTCTGGCACGTCTGAGATGTGGTTGCGGCCGGCCCGACAGGTGTTTCCACAGTGTCCGCCAAGTGGTACTGGCGTAGTTGGCAGGTGATTTTGGCATGACCGGCAGGTGGTTCCAGCAAGCCCGGCAGGTGATTCCGAAGTGTTCCCCAACTGGTTGTGGCGTAGCCGGCAGGTGATTTTTGCGTGTCCGGCAGGCGGTTCTGGCGAGTCGAGCAGGTGGTTCCGGCGTGCTCGGCAGGTGCTTCCGGGGTCATTGGCACGTGGTTCTGGCATATCTGAGAGGTGGTTCCGGCATGCCCGGCAGGTGATTCCGGAGTGTTCGCCAAGTGTTTCCGGCGTAGCCGGCAGGTGATTTTGCATGTCCAGCGGTCGTTCCGGCGGGTCGAGCCGGTGGTTCCGGCGTGTCCGGCAGGTGGTTCCGGTCTGTCCGGCAGGTCGTTCTGTGGTGTCCGGCACGAGGTTCAGTCTGAGAGGCTGTGCCGGCATGCCCCTCACGTGATTCCAGCTTGTCCCCGAAGTGGTGCTGGTGTAGCGGGCAGGTGATTTTGGCGTGTCCGGCAGGTGGTTCAGGCGAGTTGAGCAGGTGGTTGCGACGTGCTCGGCAGGTGCTTCCGGCGTCTCCGGCACGTGTTTCTGGCACATCTGACTGGTGGTTCCGGCATGCCCAAAATTTGATTCCGGTCTGTCCGGTAGGTGGTTCCAGCGTGCACGGCACGTGGTTCTGGTACGTCTCAGAGGTGGTTGCGTATGCCCAACAGGTGATTCCGGACTGTCCGCCACGTGCTTCTGGCACGTCTGAGAGGTGGTTCCAACATGCCCGGCAGGTCATTTCGAGAGTCGTCCAAGTGGTTCTGGCGTAGCCCGCAGGTGATTTTGGCGTGTCCGGCAGGTGGTTCCGCCGTGCTCGGCAGCTGGTTCAGGCATGGCCGTCACGTGGTTCCAGTCTGTCCAGGACGTCTTTCCAGCTTCTCCGGCAGGTGGTTCTGGTACGTCTTAGAGGTGGTTCAGCCATGGCTGGCAGGTGATCCCGGACTGTCCACCAGGTGGTTCTGGCATAGCCAGCAGTTGATATTGGCCTGTCCGGCAGGTGGTTCCAGCGAGTCGAACAGGTGGCTCCGGCGTTCTTGGCAGGTGGTTCCGGTCTGTCCGGTAGGTGTTTCCGGCGTGTCCGGCACGTGCTTCCGGCACGTCTGAGAGGTGGTTCTGGCATGCGCGACAGGTGATTTCGGAGTGTCCGCCAGGTGCTTCTGGCGTACCCGGCAGGTGATTTTGGCGTGTCCGGCAGCTGTTTCTGGCGAGTCGAGCAGGTGGCTCCGGCATGCTCGGCAGGTGCTTCCGGCGTCTCCGGCACGTGGTTCTGGTGTGTCTGAGAGCTGGTTCCGGCATGTCCGGCAGATGATTCCGGAGTGTCCGCCAAGTGGTTCTGGCATACCCGGCTGGTGATTTTGGCATGTCAGGTAGGTGGTTCCGGCGAGTCGAGCAGGTGGCTCCGGCGTGCTCGGCAGGTTGTTCAGACGGGTCTGGCAGGTGTTTTCCGTCTGTTCGGGGTGTGGTTCCAGCATCTCATGCACATGGTTCTGGCACGTCTGAGATGTGGTTGCGGCCGGCCCGACAGGTGTTTCCACAGTGTCCGCCAAGTGGTACTGGCGTAGTTGGCAGGTGATTTTGGCATGACCGGCAGGTGGTTCCAGCAAGCCCGGCAGGTGATTCCAAAGTGTTCCCCAACTGGTTGTGGCGTAGCCGGCAGGTGATTTTTGCGTGTCCGGCAGGCGGTTCTGGCGAGTCGAGCAGGTGGTTCCGGCGTGCTCGGCAGGTGCTTCCGGGGTCATTGGCACGTGGTTCTGGCATATCTGAGAGGTGGTTCCGGCATGCCCGGCAGGTGATTCCGGAGTGTTCGCCAAGTGTTTCCGGCGTAGCCGGCAGGTGATTTTGCATGTCCAGCGGTCGTTCCGGCGGGTCGAGCCGGTGGTTCCGGCGTGTCCGGCAGGTGGTTCCGGTCTGTCCGGCAGGTCGTTCTGTGGTGTCCGGCACGAGGTTCAGTCTGAGAGGCTGTGCCGGCATGCCCCTCACGTGATTCCAGCTTGTCCCCGAAGTGGTGCTGGTGTAGCGGGCAGGTGATTTTGGCGTGTCCGGCAGGTGGTTCAGGCGAGTTGAGCAGGTGGTTGCGACGTGCTCGGCAGGTGCTTCCGGCGTCTCCGGCACGTGTTTCTGGCACATCTGACTGGTGGTTCCGGCATGCCCAAAATTTGATTCCGGTCTGTCCGGTAGGTGGTTCCAGCGTGCACGGCACGTGGTTCTGGTACGTCTCAGAGGTGGTTGCGTATGCCCAACAGGTGATTCCGGACTGTCCGCCACGTGCTTCTGGCACGTCTGAGAGGTGGTTCCAACATGCCCGGCAGGTCATTTCGAGAGTCGTCCAAGTGGTTCTGGCGTAGCCCGCAGGTGATTTTGGCGTGTCCGGCAGGTGGTTCAGCCGTGCTCGGCAGGTGGTTCAGGCATGGCCGTCACGTGGTTCCAGTCTGTCCAGGACGTGTTTCCAGCTTCTCCGGCAGGTGGTTCTGGTACGTCTGAGAGGTGGTTCCGCCATGGCTGGCAGGTGATCCCGGACTGTCCCCCAGGTGGTTCTGGCATAGCCAGCAGTTGATATTGGCCTGTCCGGCAGGTGGTTCCAGCGAGTCGAACAGGTGGCTCCGGCGTTCTTGGCAGGTGGTTCCGGTCTGTCCGGTAGGTGTTTCCGGCGTGTCTGGCACGTGCTTCCGGCACATCTGAGAGGTGGTTCCGGCATGCGCGGCAGGTGATTCCGTAGTGTCCGCCAGGTGGTTCTGGCATACCCGGCAGGTGATTCTGGCATGTCCGTCAGGTGTTTCTGGCGAGTCGAGCAGGTGGCTCCGGCATGCTCGGCAGGTGCTTCCGGCGTCTCCGGCACTTGGTTCCGGTGTGTCTGAGAGCTGGTTCCGGCATGTCCGGCAGATGATTCCGGAGTGTCCGCCAAGTGGTTCTGGCATACCCAGCAGGTGATTTTGGCGTGTCAGGTAGGTGGTACCGGTGAGTCGAGCAGGTGGTTCCGGCGTGCTCAGCAGGTGGTTCAGGCAGTTCTGGCAGGTGGTATCCGTCTGTTCGGGGTGTGGTTCCAGCATCTCATGAACACGTTTCTGGCACGTCTGAGATGTGGTTCCAGCCGGCCCGACAGGTGTTTCCGCAGTGTCCGCCAAGCGGTTCTGGCGTAGTTGGCAGGTGACTTTGGCATGACTGGCAGGTGGTTCCAGCAAGCCTGGCAGGTGATTCCAAAGTGTTCACCAACTGGTTGTGGCGTAGCCGGCAGGTGATTTTTGCGTGATCGGCAGGTGGTTCTGGCGAGTCGAGCAGGTGGTTCCGGCGTGCTCGGCTGGTGCTTCCGGGGTCATTGGCACGGGGTTCTGGCATGTCTGAGAGGTGGTTCCTGCATGCCCGGCAAGTGATTCCGGAGTGTTCGCCAAGTGGTTCTGGCATAGTCGGCAGGTGATTTTGGCATGTCCGGCAGGTGGTTCAGGCGAGTTGAGCAGGTGGTTCCAACGTGCTTGGCAGGTGCTTCCGGCGTCTCCGGCACATGTTTCTACACATCTGACAGGTGGTTCCGGCATGCCCGAAAGTTGATTCCCGTCTGTCCGGTAGGTGGTTCCAGCCTGCACGGCATGTGGTTCTGGTACGTCTCAGAGGTGGTTGCGCATGCCCAACAGGTGATTCCGGACTGTCCGCCACATGGTTCTGGCACGTCTGAGAGGTGGTTCCGGCATGCCCGGCAGGTCATCCCAGAGAGTCCTCCAAGTGGTTCTGGCATAACACGCAGGTGATTTTGGCGTGTCTGGCAGGTTGTTCCGTTGTGCTTGGCAGGTGGTTCAGGCTTGGCCGGCAGGTGGTTCCAGACTGTCCAGGACGTGTTTCCAGCTTCTCCGGCAGGTGGTTCTGGTACGTCTGAGAGGTGGTTCCGCCATGGCTGGCAGGTGATTCCGGACCGTCCCCCAGGTGGTTCTGGCATAGCCAGCAGTTCATATTGGCCTGTCCGGCAGGTGGTTCCAGCGAGTCGAACAGGTGGCTCCGGTCTGTCCGGTAGGTGATTCCGGCGTGTCCGGCACGTGCTTCCGGCACGTCTGAGAGGTGGTTCTGGCATGCGCGACAGGTGATTTCGGAGTGTCCGCCAGGTGCTTCTGGCGTACCCGGCAGGTGATTTTGGCGTGTCCGGCAGCTGTTTCTGGCGAGTCGAGCAGGTGGCTCCGGCATGCTCGGCAGGTGCTTCCGGTGTCTCCGGCACGTGGTTCTGGTGTGTCTGAGAGCTGGTTCCGGCATGTCCGGCAGATGATTCCGGAGTGTCCGCCAAGTGGTTCTGGCATACCCGGCTGGTGATTTTGGCATGTCAGGTAGGTGGTTCCGGCGAGTCGAGCAGGTGGCTCCGGCGTGCTCGGCAGGTTGTTCAGACGGGTCTGGCAGGTGTTTTCCGTCTGTTCGGGGTGTGGTTCCAGCATCTCATGCACATGGTTCTGGCACGTCTGAGATGTGGTTGCGGCCGGCCCGACAGGTGTTTCCACAGTGTCCGCCAAGTGGTACTGGCGTAGTTGGCAGGTGATTTTGGCATGACCGGCAGGTGGTTCCAGCAAGCCCGGCAGGTGATTCCGAAGTGTTCCCCAACTGGTTGTGGCGTAGCCGGCAGGTGATTTTTGCGTGTCCGGCAGGCGGTTCTGGCGAGTCGAGCAGGTGGTTCCGGCGTGCTCGGCAGGTGCTTCCGGGGTCATTGGCACGTGGTTCTGGCATATCTGAGAGGTGGTTCCGGCATGCCCGGCAGGTGATTCCGGAGTGTTCGCCAAGTGTTTCCGGCGTAGCCGGCAGGTGATTTTGCATGTCCAGCGGTCGTTCCGGCGGGTCGAGCCGGTGGTTCCGGCGTGTCCGGCAGGTGGTTCCGGTCTGTCCGGCAGGTCGTTCTGTGGTGTCCGGCACGAGGTTCAGTCTGAGAGGCTGTGCCGGCATGCCCCTCACGTGATTCCAGCTTGTCCCCGAAGTGGTGCTGGTGTAGCGGGCAGGTGATTTTGGCGTGTCCGGCAGGTGGTTCAGGCGAGTTGAGCAGGTGGTTGCGACGTGCTCGGCAGGTGCTTCCGGCGTCTCCGGCACGTGTTTCTGGCACATCTGACTGGTGGTTCCGGCATGCCCAAAATTTGATTCCGGTCTGTCCGGTAGGTGGTTCCAGCGTGCACGGCACGTGGTTCTGGTACGTCTCAGAGGTGGTTGCGTATGCCCAACAGGTGATTCCGGACTGTCCGCCACGTGCTTCTGGCACGTCTGAGAGGTGGTTCCAACATGCCCGGCAGGTCATTTCGAGAGTCGTCCAAGTGGTTCTGGCGTAGCCCGCAGGTGATTTTGGCGTGTCCGGCAGGTGGTTCCGCCGTGCTCGGCAGCTGGTTCAGGCATGGCCGTCACGTGGTTCCAGTCTGTCCAGGACGTCTTTCCAGCTTCTCCGGCAGGTGGTTCTGGTACGTCTTAGAGGTGGTTCAGCCATGGCTGGCAGGTGATCCCGGACTGTCCACCAGGTGGTTCTGGCATAGCCAGCAGTTGATATTGGCCTGTCCGGCAGGTGGTTCCAGCGAGTCGAACAGGTGGCTCCGGCGTTCTTGGCAGGTGGTTCCGGTCTGTCCGGTAGGTGTTTCCGGCGTGTCCGGCACGTGCTTCCGGCACGTCTGAGAGGTGGTTCTGGCATGCGCGACAGGTGATTTCGGAGTGTCCGCCAGGTGCTTCTGGCGTACCCGGCAGGTGATTTTGGCGTGTCCGGCAGCTGTTTCTGGCGAGTCGAGCAGGTGGCTCCGGCATGCTCGGCAGGTGCTTCCGGCGTCTCCGGCACGTGGTTCTGGTGTGTCTGAGAGCTGGTTCCGGCATGTCCGGCAGATGATTCCGGAGTGTCCGCCAAGTGGTTCTGGCATACCCGGCTGGTGATTTTGGCATGTCAGGTAGGTGGTTCCGGCGAGTCGAGCAGGTGGCTCCGGCGTGCTCGGCAGGTTGTTCAGACGGGTCTGGCAGGTGTTTTCCGTCTGTTCGGGGTGTGGTTCCAGCATCTCATGCACATGGTTCTGGCACGTCTGAGATGTGGTTGCGGCCGGCCCGACAGGTGTTTCCACAGTGTCCGCCAAGTGGTACTGGCGTAGTTGGCAGGTGATTTTGGCATGACCGGCAGGTGGTTCCAGCAAGCCCGGCAGGTGATTCCGAAGTGTTCCCCAACTGGTTGTGGCGTAGCCGGCAGGTGATTTTTGCGTGTCCGGCAGGTGGTTCTGGCGAGTCGAGCAGGTGGTTCCGGCGTGCTCGGCAGGTGCTTCCGGGGTCATTGGCACGTGGTTCTGGCATATCTGAGAGGTGGTTCCGGCATGCCCGGCAGGTGATTCCGGAGTGTTCGCCAAGTGTTTCCGGCGTAGCCGGCAGGTGATTTTGCATGTCCAGCGGTCGTTCCGGCGGGTCGAGCCGGTGGTTCCGGCGTGTCCGGCAGGTGGTTCCACTCTGTCCGGCAGGTGGTTCTGTGGTGTCCGGCACGAGGTTCAGTCTGAGAGGCTGTGCCGGCATGCCCCTCACGTGATTCCGGCTTGTCCCCGAAGTGGTGCTGGTGTAGCGGGCAGGTGATTTTGGCGTGTCCGGCAGGTGGTTCAGGCGAGTTGAGCAGGTGGTTGCGACGTGCTCGGCAGGTGCTTCCGGCGTCTCCGGCACGTGTTTCTGGCACATCTGACAGGTGGTTCCGGCATGCCCAAAAGTTGATTCCGGTCTGTCCGGTAGGTGGTTCCAGCGTGCACGGCACGTGGTTCTGGTACGTCTCAGAGGTGGTTGCGTATGCCCAACAGGTGATTCCGGACTGTCCGCCACGTGCTTCTGGCACGTCTGAGAGGTGGTTCCAACATGCCCGGCAGGTCATTTCGAGAGTCGTCCAAGTGGTTCTGGCGTAGCCCGCAGGTGATTGTGGCGTGTCCGGCAGGTGGTTCCGCCGTGCTCGGCAGGTGGTTCAGGCATGGCCGTCACGTGGTTCCAGTCTGTCCAGGACGTGTTTCCAGCTTCTCCGGCAGGTGGTTCTGGTACGTCTGAGAGGTGGTTCCGCCATGGCTGGCAGGTGATCCCGGACTGTCCCCCAGGTGGTTCTGGCATAGCCAGCAGTTGATATTGGCCTGTCCGGCAGGTGGTTCCAGCGAGTCGAACAGGTGGCTCCGGCGTTCTTGGCAGGTGGTTCCGGTCTGTCCGGTAGGTGTTTCCGGCGTGTCTGGCACGTGCTTCCGGCACGTCTGAGAGGTGGTTCCGGCATGCGCGGCAGGTGATTCCGTAGTGTCCGCCAGGTGGTTCTGGCATACCCGGCAGGTGATTCTGGCATGTCCGTCAGGTGTTTCTGGCGAGTCGAGCAGGTGGCTCCGGCATGCTCGGCAGGTGCTTCCGGCGTCTCCGGCACTTGGTTCCGGTGTGTCTGAGAGCTGGTTCCGGCATGTCCGGCAGATGATTCCGGAGTGTCCGCCAAGTGGTTCTGGCATACCCAGCAGGTGATTTTGGCGTGTCAGGGAGGTGGTACCGGTGAGTCGAGCAGGTGGTTCCGGCGTGCTCAGCAGGTGGTTCAGGCAGTTCTGGCAGGTGGTATCCGTCTGTTCGGGGTGTGGTTCCAGCATCTCATGAACACGTTTCTGGCACGTCTGAGATGTGGTTCCAGCCGGCCCGACAGGTGTTTCCGCAGTGTCCGCCAAGCGGTTCTGGCGTAGTTGGCAGGTGACTTTGGCATGACTGGCAGGTGGTTCCAGCAAGCCTGGCAGGTGATTCCAAAGTGTTCACCAACTGGTTGTGGCGTAGCCGGCAGGTGATTTTTGCGTGATCGGCAGGTGGTTCTGGCGAGTCGAGCAGGTGGTTCCGGCGTGCTCGGCTGGTGCTTCCGGGGTCATTGGCACGGGGTTCTGGCATGTCTGAGAGGTGGTTCCTGCATGCCCGGCAAGTGATTCCGGAGTGTTCGCCAAGTGGTTCTGGCATAGTCGGCAGGTGATTTTGGCATGTCCGGCAGGTGGTTCAGGCGAGTTGAGCAGGTGGTTCCAACGTGCTTGGCAGGTGCTTCCGGCGTCTCCGGCACATGTTTCTACACATCTGACAGGTGGTTCCGGCATGCCCGAAAGGTGATTCCCGTCTGTCCGGTAGGTGGTTCCAGCCTGCACGTCATGTGGTTCTGGTACGTCTCAGAGGTGGTTGCGCATGCCCAACAGGTGATTCCGGACTGTCCGCCACATGGTTCTGGCACGTCTGAGAGGTGGTTCCGGCATGCCCGGCAGGTCATCCCAGAGAGTCCTCCAAGTGGTTCTGGCATAACACGCAGGTGATTTTGGCGTGTCTGGCAGGTTGTTCCGTTGTGCTTGGCAGGTGGTTCAGGCTTGGCCGGCAGGTGGTTCCAGACTGTCCAGGACGTGTTTCCAGCTTCTCCGGCAGGTGGTTCTGGTACGTCTGAGAGGTGGTTCCGCCATGGCTGGCAGGTGATTCCGGACCGTCCCCCAGGTGGTTCTGGCATAGCCAGCAGTTCATATTGGCCTGTCCGGCAGGTGGTTCCAGCGAGTCGAACAGGTGGCTCCGGCGTGCTCGGCAGGTGGTTCCGGTCTGTCCGGTAGGTGATTCCGGCGTGTCCGGCACGTGCTTCCGGCACGTCTGAGAGGTGGTTCTGGCATGCGCGACAGGTGATTTCGGAGTGTCCGCCAGGTGCTTCTGGCGTACCCGGCAGGTGATTTTGGCGTGTCCGGCAGCTGTTTCTGGCGAGTCGAGCAGGTGGCTCCGGCATGCTCGGCAGGTGCTTCCGGCGTCTCCGGCACGTGGTTCTGGTGTGTCTGAGAGCTGGTTCCGGCATGTCCGGCAGATGATTCCGGAGTGTCCGCCAAGTGGTTCTGGCATACCCGGCTGGTGATTTTGGCATGTCAGGTAGGTGGTTCCGGCGAGTCGAGCAGGTGGCTCCGGCGTGCTCGGCAGGTTGTTCAGACGGGTCTGGCAGGTGTTTTCCGTCTGTTCGGGGTGTGGTTCCAGCATCTCATGCACATGGTTCTGGCACGTCTGAGATGTGGTTGCGGCCGGCCCGACAGGTGTTTCCACAGTGTCCGCCAAGTGGTACTGGCGTAGTTGGCAGGTGATTTTGGCATGACCGGCAGGTGGTTCCAGCAAGCCCGGCAGGTGATTCCGAAGTGTTCCCCAACTGGTTGTGGCGTAGCCGGCAGGTGATTTTTGCGTGTCCGGCAGGTGGTTCTGGCGAGTCGAGCAGGTGGTTCCGGCGTGCTCGGCAGGTGCTTCCGGGGTCATTGGCACGTGGTTCTGGCATATCTGAGAGGTGGTTCCGGCATGCCCGGCAGGTGATTCCGGAGTGTTCGCCAAGTGTTTCCGGCGTAGCCGGCAGGTGATTTTGCATGTCCAGCGGTCGTTCCGGCGGGTCGAGCCGGTGGTTCCGGCGTGTCCGGCAGGTGGTTCCACTCTGTCCGGCAGGTGGTTCTGTGGTGTCCGGCACGAGGTTCAGTCTGAGAGGCTGTGCCGGCATGCCCCTCACGTGATTCCGGCTTGTCCCCGAAGTGGTGCTGGTGTAGCGGGCAGGTGATTTTGGCGTGTCCGGCAGGTGGTTCAGGCGAGTTGAGCAGGTGGTTGCGACGTGCTCGGCAGGTGCTTCCGGCGTCTCCGGCACGTGTTTCTGGCACATCTGACAGGTGGTTCCGGCATGCCCAAAAGTTGATTCCGGTCTGTCTGGTAGGTGGTTCCGGCGTGCACGGCACGTGGTTCTGGTACGTCTCAGAGGTGGTTGCGTATGCCCAACAGGTGATTCCGGACTGTCCGCCACGTGCGTCTGGCACGTCTGAGAGGTGGTTCCAACATGCCCGGCAGGTCATTTCGAGAGTCGTCCAAGTGGTTCTGGCGTAGCCCGCAGGTGATTGTGGCGTGTCCGGCAGGTGGTTCCGCCGTGCTCGGCAGGTGGTTCAGGCATGGCCGTCACGTGGTTCCAGTCTGTCCAGGACGTGTTTCCAGCTTCTCCGGCAGGTGGTTCTGGTACGTCTGAGAGGTGGTTCCGCCATGGCTGGCAGGTGATCCCGGACTGTCCCCCAGGTGGTTTTGGCATAGCCAGCAGTTGATATTGGCCTGTCCGGCAGGTGGTTCCAGCGAGTCGAACAGGTGGCTCCGGCGTTCTTGGCAGGTGGTTCCGGTCTGTCCGGTAGGTGTTTCCGGCGTGTCTGGCACGTGCTTCCGGCACGTCTGAGAGGTGGTTCCGGCATGCGCGGCAGGTGATTCCGTAGTGTCCGCCAGGTGGTTCTGGCATACCCGGCAGGGGATTTTGGCGTGTCCGGCAGGTGTTTCTGGCGAGTCGAGCAGGTGGCTCCGGCATGCTCGGCAGGTGCTTCCGGCGTCTCCGGCACTTGGTTCCGGTGTGTCTGAGAGCTGGTTCCGGCATGTCCGGCAGATGATTCCGGAGTGTCCGCCAAGTGGTTCTGGCATACCCAGCAGGTGATTTTGGCGTGTCAGGGAGGTGGTACCGGTGAGTCGAGCAGGTGGTTCCGGCGTGCTCAGCAGGTGGTTCAGGCAGTTCTGGCAGGTGGTATCCGTCTGTTCGGGGTGTGGTTCCAGCATCTCATGAACACGTTTCTGGCACGTCTGAGATGTGGTTCCAGCCGGCCCGACAGGTGTTTCCGCAGTGTCCGCCAAGCGGTTCTGGCGTAGTTGGCAGGTGACTTTGGCATGACTGACAGGTGGTTCCAGCAAGCCTGGCAGGTGATTCCAAAGTGTTCACCAACTGGTTGTGGCGTAGCCGGCAGGTGATTTTTGCGTGATCGGCAGGTGGTTCTGGCGAGTCGAGCAGGTGGTTCCGGCGTGCTCGGCTGGTGCTTCCGGGGTCATTGGCACGGGGTTCTGGCATGTCTGAGAGGTGGTTCCTGCATGCCCGGCAAGTGATTCCGGAGTGTTCGCCAAGTGGTTCTGGCATAGTCGGCAGGTGATTTTGGCATGTCCGGCAGGTGGTTCAGGCGAGTTGAGCAGGTGGTTCCAACGTGCTTGGCAGGTGCTTCCGGCGTCTCCGGCACATGTTTCTACACATCTGACAGGTGGTTCCGGCATGCCCGAAAGTTGATTCCCGTCTGTCCGGTAGGTGGTTCCAGCCTGCACGGCATGTGGTTCTGGTACGTCTCAGAGGTGGTTGCGCATGCCCAACAGGTGATTCCGGACTGTCCGCCACATGGTTCTGGCACGTCTGAGAGGTGGTTCCGGCATGCCCGGCAGGTCATCCCAGAGAGTCCTCCAAGTGGTTCTGGCATAACACGCAGGTGATTTTGGCGTGTCTGGCAGGTTGTTCCGTTGTGCTTGGCAGGTGGTTCAGGCTTGGCCGGCAGGTGGTTCCAGACTGTCCAGGACGTGTTTCCAGCTTCTCCGGCAGGTGGTTCTGGTACGTCTGAGAGGTGGTTCCACCATGGCTGGCAGGTGATTCCGGACCGTCCCCCAGGTGGTTCTGGCATAGCCAGCAGTTCATATTGGCCTGTCCGGCAGGTGGTTCCAGCGAGTCGAACAGGTGGCTCCGGCGTGCTCGGCAGGTGGTTCCGGTCTGTCCGGTAGGTGATTCCGGCGTGTCCGGCACGTGCTTCCGGCACGTCTGAGAGGTGGTTCCGGCATGCGCGACAGGTGATTTCGGAGTGTCCGCCAGGTGCTTCTGGCGTACCCGGCAGGTGATTTTGGCGTGTCCGGCAGCTGTTTCTGGCGAGTCGAGCAGGTGGCTCCGGCATGCTCGGCAGGTGCTTCCGGCGTCTCCGGCACTTGGTTCTGGTATGTCTGAGAGTGGTTCTGGTGTGTCTGAGAGCTGGTTCCGGCATGTCCGGCAGATGATTCCGGAGTGTCCGCCAAGTGGTTCTGGCATACCCGGCTGGTGATTTTGGCATGTCAGGTAGGTGGTTCCGGCGAGTCGAGCAGGTGGCTCCGGCGTGCTCGGCAGGTTGTTCAGACGGGTCTGGCAGGTGTTTTCCGTCTGTTCGGGGTGTGGTTCCAGCATCTCATGCACATGGTTCTGGCACGTCTGAGATGTGGTTGCGGCCGGCCCGACAGGTGTTTCCACAGTGTCCGCCAAGTGGTACTGGCGTAGTTGGCAGGTGATTTTGGCATGACCGGCAGGTGGTTCCAGCAAGCCCGGCAGGTGATTCCGAAGTGTTCCCCAACTGGTTGTGGCGTAGCCGGCAGGTGATTTTTGCGTGTCCGGCAGGTGGTTCTGGCGAGTCGAGCAGGTGGTTCCGGCGTGCTCGGCAGGTGCTTCCGGGGTCATTGGCACGTGGTTCTGGCATATCTGAGAGGTGGTTCCGGCATGCCCGGCAGGTGATTCCGGAGTGTTCGCCAAGTGTTTCCGGCGTAGCCGGCAGGTGATTTTGCATGTCCAGCGGTCGTTCCGGCGGGTCGAGCCGGTGGTTCCGGCGTGTCCGGCAAGTGGTTCCACTCTGTCCGGCAGGTGGTTCTGTGGTGTCCGGCACGAGGTTCAGTCTGAGAGGCTGTGCCGGCATGCCCCTCACGTGATTCCGGCTTGTCCCCGAAGTGGTGCTGGTGTAGCGGGCAGGTGATTTTGGCGTGTCCGGCAGGTGGTTCAGGCGAGTTGAGCAGGTGGTTGCGACGTGCTCGGCAGGTGCTTCCGGCGTCTCCGGCACGTGTTTCTGGCACATCTGACAGGTGGTTCCGGCATGCCCAAAAGTTGATTCCGGTCTGTCTGGTAGGTGGTTCCGGCGTGCACAGCACGTGGTTCTGGTACGTCTCAGAGGTGGTTGCGTATGCCCAACAGGTGATTCCGGACTGTCCGCCACGTGCGTCTGGCACGTCTGAGAGGTGGTTCCAACATGCCCGGCAGGTCATTTCGAGAGTCGTCCAAGTGGTTCTGGCGTAGCCCGCAGGTGATTGTGGCGTGTCCGGCAGGTGGTTCCGCCGTGCTCGGCAGGTGGTTCAGGCATGGCCGTCACGTGGTTCCAGTCTGTCCAGGACGTGTTTCCAGCTTCTCCGGCAGGTGGTTCTGGTACGTCTGAGAGGTGGTTCCGCCATGGCTGGCAGGTGATCCCGGACTGTCCCCCAGGTGGTTTTGGCATAGCCAGCAGTTGATATTGGCCTGTCCGGCAGGTGGTTCCAGCGAGTCGAACAGGTGGCTCCGGCGTTCTTGGCAGGTGGTTCCGGTCTGTCCGGTAGGTGTTTCCGGCGTGTCTGGCACGTGCTTCCGGCACGTCTGAGAGGTGGTTCCGGCATGCGCGGCAGGTGATTCCGTAGTGTCCGCCAGGTGGTTCTGGCATACCCGGCAGGGGATTTGGGCGTGTCCGGCAGGTGTTTCTGGCGAGTCGAGCAGGTGGCTCCGGCATGCTCGGCAGGTGCTTCCGGCGTCTCCGGCACTTGGTTCCGGTGTGTCTGAGAGCTGGTTCCGGCATGTCCGGCAGATGATTCCGGAGTGTCCGCCAAGTGGTTCTGGCATACCCAGCAGGTGATTTTGGCGTGTCAGGGAGGTGGTACCGGTGAGTCGAGCAGGTGGTTCCGGCGTGCTCAGCAGGTGGTTCAGGCAGTTCTGGCAGGTGGTATCCGTCTGTTCGGGGTGTGGTTCCAGCATCTCATGAACACGTTTCTGGCACGTCTGAGATGTGGTTCCTGCCGGCCCGACAGGTGTTTCCGCAGTGTCCGCCAAGCGGTTCTGGCGTAGTTGGCAGGTGACTTTGGCATGACTGACAGGTGGTTCCAGCAAGCCTGGCAGGTGATTCCAAAGTGTTCACCAACTGGTTGTGGCGTAGCCGGCAGGTGATTTTTGCGTGATCGGCAGGTGGTTCTGGCGAGTCGAGCAGGTGGTTCCGGCGTGCTCGGCTGGTGCTTCCGGGGTCATTGGCACGGGGTTCTGGCATGTCTGAGAGGTGGTTCCTGCATGCCCGGCAAGTGATTCCGGAGTGGTCGCCAAGTGGTTCTGGCATAGTCGGCAGGTGATTTTGGCATGTCCGGCAGGTGGTTCAGGCGAGTTGAGCAGGTGGTTCCAACGTGCTTGGCAGGTGCTTCCGGCGTCTCCGGCACATGTTTCTACACATCTGACAGGTGGTTCCGGCATGCCCGAAAGTTGATTCCCGTCTGTCCGGTAGGTGGTTCCAGCCTGCACGGCATGTGGTTCTGGTACGTCTCAGAGGTGGTTGCGCATGCCCAACAGGTGATTCCGGACTGTCCGCCACATGGTTCTGGCACGTCTGAGAGGTGGTTCCGGCATGCCCGGCAGGTCATCCCAGAGAGTCCTCCAAGTGGTTCTGGCATAACACGCAGGTGATTTTGGCGTGTCTGGCAGGTTGTTCCGTTGTGCTTGGCAGGTGGTTCAGGCTTGGCCGGCAGGTGGTTCCAGACTGTCCAGGACGTGTTTCCAGCTTCTCCGGCAGTTGGTTCTGGTACGTCTGAGAGGTGGTTCCACCATGGCTGGCAGGTGATTCCGGACCGTCCCCCAGGTGGTTCTGGCATAGCCAGCAGTTAATATTGGCCTGTCCGGCGGGTGGTTCCAGCGAGTCGAACAGGTGGCTCCGGCGTGCTCGGCAGGTGGTTCCGGTCTGTCCGGTAGGTGATTCCGGCGTGTCCGGCACGTGCTTCCGGCACGTCTGAGAGGTGGTTCCGGCATGCGCGACAGGTGATTTCGGAGTGTCCGCCAGGTGCTTCTGGCGTACCCGGCAGGTGATTTTGGCGTGTCCGGCAGCTGTTTCTGGCGAGTCGAGCAGGTGGCTCCGGCATGCTCGGCAGGTGCGTCCGGCGTCTCCGGCACGTGGTTCTGGTGTGTCTGAGAGCTGGTTCCGGCATGTCCGGCAGATGATTCCGGAGTGTCCGCCAAGTGGTTCTGGCATACCCGGCTGGTGATTTTGGCATGTCAGGTAGGTGGTTCCGGCGAGTCGAGCAGGTGGCTCCGGCGTGCTCGGCAGGTTGTTCAGACGGGTCTGGCAGGTGTTTTCCGTCTGTTCGGGGTGTGGTTCCAGCATCTCATGCACATGGTTCTGGCACGTCTGAGATGTGGTTGCGGCCGGCCCGACAGGTGTTTCCACAGTGTCCGCCAAGTGGTACTGGCGTAGTTGGCAGGTGATTTTGGCATGACCGGCAGGTGGTTCCAGCAAGCCCGGCAGGTGATTCCGAAGTGTTCCCCAACTGGTTGTGGCGTAGCCGGCAGGTGATTTTTGCGTGTCCGGCAGGTGGTTCTGGCGAGTCGAGCAGGTGGTTCCGGCGTGCTCGGCAGGTGCTTCCGGGGTCATTGGCACGTGGTTCTGGCATATCTGAGAGGTGGTTCCGGCATGCCCGGCAGGTGATTCCGGAGTGTTCGCCAAGTGTTTCCGGCGTAGCCGGCAGGTGATTTTGCATGTCCAGCGGTCGTTCCGGCGGGTCGAGCCGGTGGTTCCGGCGTGTCCGGCAAGTGGTTCCACTCTGTCCGGCAGGTGGTTCTGTGGTGTCCGGCACGAGGTTCAGTCTGAGAGGCTGTGCCGGCATGCCCCTCACGTGATTCCGGCTTGTCCCCGAAGTGGTGCTGGTGTAGCGGGCAGGTGATTTTGGCGTGTCCGGCAGGTGGTTCAGGCGAGTTGAGCAGGTGGTTGCGACGTGCTCGGCAGGTGCTTCCGGCGTCTCCGGCACGTGTTTCTGGCACATCTGACAGGTGGTTCCGGCATGCCCAAAAGTTGATTCCGGTCTGTCTGGTAGGTGGTTCCGGCGTGCACAGCACGTGGTTCTGGTACGTCTCAGAGGTGGTTGCGTATGCCCAACAGGTGATTCCGGACTGTCCGCCACGTGCGTCTGGCACGTCTGAGAGGTGGTTCCAACATGCCCGGCAGGTCATTTCGAGAGTCGTCCAAGTGGTTCTGGCGTAGCCCGCAGGTGATTGTGGCGTGTCCGGCAGGTGGTTCCGCCGTGCTCGGCAGGTGGTTCAGGCATGGCCGTCACGTGGTTCCAGTCTGTCCAGGACGTGTTTCCAGCTTCTCCGGCAGGTGGTTCTGGTACGTCTGAGAGGTGGTTCCGCCATGGCTGGCAGGTGATCCCGGACTGTCCCCCAGGTGGTTTTGGCATAGCCAGCAGTTGATATTGGCCTGTCCGGCAGGTGGTTCCAGCGAGTCGAACAGGTGGCTCCGGCGTTCTTGGCAGGTGGTTCCGGTCTGTCCGGTAGGTGTTTCCGGCGTGTCTGGCACGTGCTTCCGGCACGTCTGAGTGGTGGTTCCGGCATGCGCGGCAGGTGATTCCGTAGTGTCCGCCAGGTGGTTCTGGCATACCCGGCAGGGGATTTGGGCGTGTCCGGCAGGTGTTTCTGGCGAGTCGAGCAGGTGGCTCCGGCATGCTCGGCAGGTGCTTCCGGCGTCTCCGGCACTTGGTTCCGGTGTGTCTGAGAGCTGGTTCCGGCATGTCCGGCAGATGATTCCGGAGTGTCCGCCAAGTGGTTCTGGCATACCCAGCAGGTGATTTTGGCGTGTCAGGGAGGTGGTACCGGTGAGTCGAGCAGGTGGTTCCGGCGTGCTCAGCAGGTGGTTCAGGCAGTTCTGGCAGGTGGTATCCGTCTGTTCGGGGTGTGGTTCCAGCATCTCATGAACACGTTTCTGGCACGTCTGAGATGTGGTTCCAGCCGGCCCGACAGGTGTTTCCGCAGTGTCCGCCAAGCGGTTCTGGCGTAGTTGGCAGGTGACTTTGGCATGACTGACAGGTGGTTCCAGCAAGCCTGGCAGGTGATTCCAAAGTGTTCACCAACTGGTTGTGGCGTAGCCGGCAGGTGATTTTTGCGTGATCGGCAGGTGGTTCTGGCGAGTCGAGCAGGTGGTTCCGGCGTGCTCGGCTGGTGCTTCCGGGGTCATTGGCACGGGGTTCTGGCATGTCTGAGAGGTGGTTCCTGCATGCCCGGCAAGTGATTCCGGAGTGGTCGCCAAGTGGTTCTGGCATAGTCGGCAGGTGATTTTGGCATGTCCGGCAGGTGGTTCAGGCGAGTTGAGCAGGTGGTTCCAACGTGCTTGGCAGGTGCTTCCGGCGTCTCCGGCACATGTTTCTACACATCTGACAGGTGGTTCCGGCATGCCCGAAAGTTGATTCCCGTCTGTCCGGTAGGTGGTTCCAGCCTGCACGGCATGTGGTTCTGGTACGTCTCAGAGGTGGTTGCGCATGCCCAACAGGTGATTCCGGACTGTCCGCCACATGGTTCTGGCACGTCTGAGAGGTGGTTCCGGCATGCCCGGCAGGTCATCCCAGAGAGTCCTCCAAGTGGTTCTGGCATAACACGCAGGTGATTTTGGCGTGTCTGGCAGGTTGTTCCGTTGTGCTTGGCAGGTGGTTCAGGCTTGGCCGGCAGGTGGTTCCAGACTGTCCAGGACGTGTTTCCAGCTTCTCCGGCAGTTGGTTCTGGTACGTCTGAGAGGTGGTTCCACCATGGCTGGCAGGTGATTCCGGACCGTCCCCCAGGTGGTTCTGGCATAGCCAGCAGTTAATATTGGCCTGTCCGGCGGGTGGTTCCAGCGAGTCGAACAGGTGGCTCCGGCGTGCTCGGCAGGTGGTTCCGGTCTGTCCGGTAGGTGATTCCGGCGTGTCCGGCACGTGCTTCCGGCACGTCTGAGAGGTGGTTCCGGCATGCGCGACAGGTGATTTCGGAGTGTCCGCCAGGTGCTTCTGGCGTACCCGGCAGGTGATTTTGGCGTGTCCGGCAGCTGTTTCTGGCGAGTCGAGCAGGTGGCTCCGGCATGCTCGGCAGGTGCGTCCGGCGTCTCCGGCACGTGGTTCTGGTGTGTCTGAGAGCTGGTTCCGGCATGTCCGGCAGATGATTCCGGAGTGTCCGCCAAGTGGTTCTGGCATACCCGGCTGGTGATTTTGGCATGTCAGGTAGGTGGTTCCGGCGAGTCGAGCAGGTGGCTCCGGCGTGCTCGGCAGGTTGTTCAGACGGGTCTGGCAGGTGTTTTCCGTCTGTTCGGGGTGTGGTTCCAGCATCTCATGCACATGGTTCTGGCACGTCTGAGATGTGGTTGCGGCCGGCCCGACAGGTGTTTCCACAGTGTCCGCCAAGTGGTACTGGCGTAGTTGGCAGGTGATTTTGGCATGACCGGCAGGTGGTTCCAGCAAGCCCGGCAGGTGATTCCGAAGTGTTCCCCAACTGGTTGTGGCGTAGCCGGCAGGTGATTTTTGCGTGTCCGGCAGGTGGTTCTGGCGAGTCGAGCAGGTGGTTCCGGCGTGCTCGGCAGGTGCTTCCGGGGTCATTGGCACATGGTTCTGGCATATCTGAGAGGTGGTTCCGGCATGCCCGGCAGGTGATTCCGGAGTGTTCGCCAAGTGTTTCCGGCGTAGCCGGCAGGTGATTTTGCATGTCCAGCGGTCGTTCCGGCGGGTCGAGCCGGTGGTTCCGGCGTGTCCGGCAAGTGGTTCCACTCTGTCCGGCAGGTGGTTCTGTGGTGTCCGGCACGAGGTTCAGTCTGAGAGGCTGTGCCGGCATGCCCCTCACGTGATTCCGGCTTGTCCCCGAAGTGGTGCTGGTGTAGCGGGCAGGTGATTTTGGCGTGTCCGGCAGGTGGTTCAGGCGAGTTGAGCAGGTGGTTGCGACGTGCTCGGCAGGTGCTTCCGGCGTCTCCGGCACGTGTTTCTGGCACATCTGACAGGTGGTTCCGGCATGCCCAAAAGTTGATTCCGGTCTGTCTGGTAGGTGGTTCCGGCGTGCACAGCACGTGGTTCTGGTACGTCTCAGAGGTGGTTGCGTATGCCCAACAGGTGATTCCGGACTGTCCGCCACGTGCGTCTGGCACGTCTGAGAGGTGGTTCCAACATGCCCGGCAGGTCATTTCGAGAGTCGTCCAAGTGGTTCTGGCGTAGCCCGCAGGTGATTGTGGCGTGTCCGGCAGGTGGTTCCGCCGTGCTCGGCAGGTGGTTCAGGCATGGCCGTCACGTGGTTCCAGTCTGTCCAGGACGTGTTTCCAGCTTCTCCGGCAGGTGGTTCTGGTACGTCTGAGAGGTGGTTCCGCCATGGCTGGCAGGTGATCCCGGACTGTCCCCCAGGTGGTTTTGGCATAGCCAGCAGTTGATATTGGCCTGTCCGGCAGGTGGTTCCAGCGAGTCGAACAGGTGGCTCCGGCGTTCTTGGCAGGTGGTTCCGGTCTGTCCGGTAGGTGTTTCCGGCGTGTCTGGCACGTGCTTCCGGCACGTCTGAGAGGTGGTTCCGGCATGCGCGGCAGGTGATTCCGTAGTGTCCGCCAGGTGGTTCTGGCATACCCGGCAGGGGATTTGGGCGTGTCCGGCAGGTGTTTCTGGCGAGTCGAGCAGGTGGCTCCGGCATGCTCGGCAGGTGCTTCCGGCGTCTCCGGCACTTGGTTCCGGTGTGTCTGAGAGCTGGTTCCGGCATGTCCGGCAGATGATTCCGGAGTGTCCGCCAAGTGGTTCTGGCATACCCAGCAGGTGATTTTGGCGTGTCAGGGAGGTGGTACCGGTGAGTCGAGCAGGTGGTTCCGGCGTGCTCAGCAGGTGGTTCAGGCAGTTCTGGCAGGTGGTATCCGTCTGTTCGGGGTGTGGTTCCAGCATCTCATGAACACGTTTCTGGCACGTCTGAGATGTGGTTCCTGCCGGCCCGACAGGTGTTTCCGCAGTGTCCGCCAAGCGGTTCTGGCGTAGTTGGCAGGTGACTTTGGCATGACTGACAGGTGGTTCCAGCAAGCCTGGCAGGTGATTCCAAAGTGTTCACCAACTGGTTGTGGCGTAGCCGGCAGGTGATTTTTGCGTGATCGGCAGGTGGTTCTGGCGAGTCGAGCAGGTGGTTCCGGCGTGCTCGGCTGGTGCTTCCGGGGTCATTGGCACGGGGTTCTGGCATGTCTGAGAGGTGGTTCCTGCATGCCCGGCAAGTGATTCCGGAGTGGTCGCCAAGTGGTTCTGGCATAGTCGGCAGGTGATTTTGGCATGTCCGGCAGGTGGTTCAGGCGAGTTGAGCAGGTGGTTCCAACGTGCTTGGCAGGTGCTTCCGGCGTCTCCGGCACATGTTTCTACACATCTGACAGGTGGTTCCGGCATGCCCGAAAGTTGATTCCCGTCTGTCCGGTAGGTGGTTCCAGCCTGCACGGCATGTGGTTCTGGTACGTCTCAGAGGTGGTTGCGCATGCCCAACAGGTGATTCCGGACTGTCCGCCACATGGTTCTGGCACGTCTGAGAGGTGGTTCCGGCATGCCCGGCAGGTCATCCCAGAGAGTCCTCCAAGTGGTTCTGGCATAACACGCAGGTGATTTTGGCGTGTCTGGCAGGTTGTTCCGTTGTGCTTGGCAGGTGGTTCAGGCTTGGCCGGCAGGTGGTTCCAGACTGTCCAGGACGTGTTTCCAGCTTCTCCGGCAGTTGGTTCTGGTACGTCTGAGAGGTGGTTCCACCATGGCTGGCAGGTGATTCCGGACCGTCCCCCAGGTGGTTCTGGCATAGCCAGCAGTTAATATTGGCCTGTCCGGCGGGTGGTTCCAGCGAGTCGAACAGGTGGCTCCGGCGTGCTCGGCAGGTGGTTCCGGTCTGTCCGGTAGGTGATTCCGGCGTGTCCGGCACGTGCTTCCGGCACGTCTGAGAGGTGGTTCCGGCATGCGCGACAGGTGATTTCGGAGTGTCCGCCAGGTGCTTCTGGCGTACCCGGCAGGTGATTTTGGCGTGTCCGGCAGGTGTTTCTGGCGAGTCGAGCAGGTGGCTCCGGCATGCTCGGCAGGTGCTTCCGGCGTCTCCGGCACGTGGTTCTGGTGTGTCTGAGAGCTGGTTCCGGCATGTCCGGCAGATGATTCCGGAGTGTCCGCCAAGTGGTTCTGGCATACCCGGCTGGTGATTTTGGCATGTCAGGTAGGTGGTTCCGGCGAGTCGAGCAGGTGGCTCCGGCGTGCTCGGCAGGTTGTTCAGACGGGTCTGGCAGGTGTTTTCCGTCTGTTCGGGGTGTGGTTCCAGCATCTCATGCACATGGTTCTGGCACGTCTGAGATGTGGTTGCGGCCGGCCCGACAGGTGTTTCCACAGTGTCCGCCAAGTGGTACTGGCGTAGTTGGCAGGTGATTTTGGCATGACCGGCAGGTGGTTCCAGCAAGCCCGGCAGGTGATTCCGAAGTGTTCCCCAACTGGTTGTGGCGTAGCCGGCAGGTGATTTTTGCGTGTCCGGCAGGTGGTTCTGGCGAGTCGAGCAGGTGGTTCCGGCGTGCTCGGCAGGTGCTTCCGGGGTCATTGGCACGTGGTTCTGGCATATCTGAGAGGTGGTTCCGGCATGCCCGGCAGGTGATTCCGGAGTGTTCGCCAAGTGTTTCCGGCGTAGCCGGCAGGTGATTTTGCATGTCCAGCGGTCGTTCCGGCGGGTCGAGCCGGTGGTTCCGGCGTGTCCGGCAAGTGGTTCCGGTCTGTCCGGCAGGTGGTTCTGTGGTGTCCGGCACGAGGTTCAGTCTGAGAGGCTGTGCCGGCATGCCCCTCACGTGATTCCGGCTTGTCCCCGAAGTGGTGCTGGTGTAGCGGGCAGGTGATTTTGGCGTGTCCGGCAGGTGGTTCAGGCGAGTTGAGCAGGTGGTTGCGACGTGCTCGGCAGGTGCTTCCGGCGTCTCCGGCACGTGTTTCTGGCACATCTGACTGGTGGTTCCGGC
>NW_027226890.1:0-17361 GCF_037783145.1 Equus przewalskii
TTGCAGGCCTGATCTGGCTGAAGTAGGACTTCTGCTCTGGGTGTGCTACTTTGCCCTAGAGCTGAAAGGCACAACGTGCAGGCTTCTTTCCAAAGGGCGAGTTGGGCCCCACAGCATCTTGCTTCCAGCTCTTTGGGAAGCTAAGAAACAACTCGCTCTGCACAGTGCTCTTACAGCCTACCGGGAACATCTCTTCCAAAGGCCTGTGAAACGCAGTTTCTTTGCAGGCCTGATCTGGCTGAAGTAGGACTTCTGCTCTGGGTGTGCTACTTTGCCCTAGAGCTGAAAGGCACAACGTGCAGGCTTCTTTCCAAAGGGCGAGTTGGGCCCCACAGCATCTTGCTTCCAGCTCTTTGGGAAGCTAAGAAACAACTCGCTCTGCACAGTGCTCTTACAGCCTACCGGGAACATCTCTTCCAAAGGCCTGTGAAACGCAGTTTCTTTGCAGGCCTGATCTGGCTGAAGTAGGACTTCTGCTCTGGGTGTGCTACTTTGCCCTAGAGCTGAAAGGCACAACGTGCAGGCTTCTTTCCAAAGGGCGAGTTGGGCCCCACAGCATCTTGCTTCCAGCTCTTTGGGAAGCTAAGAAACAACTCGCTCTGCACAGTGCTCTTACAGCCTAGTGGGAACATCTCTTCCAAAGGCCTGTGAAACGCAGTTTCTTTGCAGGCCTGATCTGGCTGAAGTAGGACTTCTGCTCTGGGTGTGCTACTTTGCCCTAGAGCTGAAAGGCACAACGTGCAGGCTTCTTTCCAAAGGGCGAGTTGGGCCCCACAGCATCTTGCTTCCAGCTCTTTGGGAAGCTAAGAAACAACTCGCTCTGCACAGTGCTCTTACAGCCTAGTGGGAACATCTCTTCCAAAGGCCTGTGAAACGCAGTTTCTTTGCAGGCCTGATCTGGCTGAAGTAGGACTTCTGCTCTGGGTGTGCTACTTTGCCCTAGAGCTGAAAGGCACAACGTGCAGGCTTCTTTCCAAAGGGCGAGTTGGGCCCCACAGCATCTTGCTTCCAGCTCTTTGGGAAGCTAAGAAACAACTCGCTCTGCACAGTGCTCTTACAGCCTACCGGGAACATCTCTTCCAAAGGCCTGTGAAACGCAGTTTCTTTGCAGGCCTGATCTGGCTGAAGTAGGACTTCTGCTCTGGGTGTGCTACTTTGCCCTAGAGCTGAAAGGCACAACGTGCAGGCTTCTTTCCAAAGGGCGAGTTGGGCCCCACAGCATCTTGCTTCCAGCTCTTTGGGAAGCTAAGAAACAACTCGCTCTGCACAGTGCTCTTACAGCCTACCGGGAACATCTCTTCCAAAGGCCTGTGAAACGCAGTTTCTTTGCAGGCCTGATCTGGCTGAAGTAGGACTTCTGCTCTGGGTGTGCTACTTTGCCCTAGAGCTGAAAGGCACAACGTGCAGGCTTCTTTCCAAAGGGCGAGTTGGGCCCCAAAGCATCTTGCTTCCAGCTCTTTGGGAAGCTAAGAAACAACTCGCTCTGCACAGTGCTCTTACAGCCTACCGGGAACATCTCTTCCAAAGGCCTGAGAAACGCAGTTTCTTTGCAGGCCTGATCTGGCTGAAGTAAGACTTCTGCTCTGGCTGTGCTACATTGCCCTAGAGCTGAAAGGCACAACGTGCAGGCTTCTTTCCAAAGGGCGAGTTGGGCCCCAAAGCATCTTGCTTCCAGCTCTTTGGGAAGCCTAGAAACAACTCGCTCTGCACAGTGCTCTTACAGCCTACCGGGAACATCTCTTCCAAGGGCATGTGAAACACAGCTTCTTTGCAGGCGTGATCTGCTTGAAGTAGAACTTCTGCTCTGGGTGTGCTACATTGCCCTAGAGCTGAAAGTCACAACGTGCAGGCTTCTTTCCAAAGGGCGAGTTGGGGCCCACAGCATCTTGCTTCCAGCTCTTTGGGAAGCTAAGAAAGAACTCGCTCTGCACATTGCTCTTACAGCCTACCGGGAACATCTCTTCCAAAGGCCTGTGAAACGCAGTTTCTTTGCAGGCGTGATCTGCTTGAAGTAGATCTTCTGCTCTGGGTGTGCTACATTGCCCTAGAGCTGAAAGGCACAAGGTGCAGGCTTCTTTCCAAAGGGCGAGTTGGGCCCCACAGCATCTTGCTTCCAGCTCTTTGGGAAGCTAAGAAACAACTCGCTCTGCACAGTGCTCTTACAGCCTACCGGGAACATCTCTTCCAAAGGCCTGTGAAACGCAGTTTCTTTGCAGGCCTGATCTGGCTGAAGTAGGACTTCTGCTATGGGTGTGCTACATTGCCCTAGAGCTGAAAGGCACAACGTGCAGGCTCCTTTCCTAATGGTGAGTTGGGCCCAACAGCATCTTGCTTCCAGCTCTTTGGGAAGCTAAGAAACAAGTCGCTCTGCACAGTGCTCTTACAGCCTACCGGGAACATCTCTTCCAAAGGCCTGTGAAACGCAGTTTCTTTGCAGGCCTGATCTGGCTGAAGTAGGACTTCTGCTCTGGGTGTGCTACATTGCCCTAGAGCTGAAAGGCACAACGTGCAGGCTTCTTTCCAAAGGGCGAGTTGGGCCCCACATCATCTTGCTTCCAGCTCTTGGGAAGCTAAGAAACAACTCGCTCTGCACAGTGCTCTTACAGCTTAACGGGAACATCTCTTCCAAAGGCATGTGAAACGCAGCTTCTTTGCAGGCGTGATCTGCTTGAAGTAGGACTTCTGCTCTGAGTGTGCTGCATTGCCCTAGAGCTGAAAGGCACAACGTGCAGGCTTCTTTCCAAAGGGCGAGTTGGGCCCCACAGCATCTTGCTTCCAGCTCTTTGGGAAGCTAAGAAACAACTCGCTCTGCACAGTGCTCTTACAGCCTACCGGGAACATCTCTTCCAAAGGCCTGTGAAACGCAGTTTCTTTGCAGGCCTGATCTGGCTGAAGTAGGACTTCTGCTCTGGGTGTGCTACTTTGCCCTAGAGCTGAAAGGCACAACGTGCAGGCTTCTTTCCAAAGGGCGAGTTGGGCCCCACAGCATCTTGCTTCCAGCTCTTTGGGAAGCTAAGAAACAACTCGCTCTGCACAGTGCTCTTACAGCCTAGTGGGAACATCTCTTCCAAAGGCCTGGGAAACGCAGTTTCTTTGCAGGCCTGATCTGGCTGAAGTAGGACTTCTGCTCTGGGTGTGCTACTTTGCCCTAGAGCTGAAAGGCACAACGTGCAGGCTTCTTTCCAAAGGGCGAGTTGGGCCCCACAGCATCTTGCTTCCAGCTATTTGGGAAGCTAAGAAACAACTCGCTCTGCACAGTGCTCTTACAGCCTAGTGGGAACATCTCTTCCAAAGGCCTGTGAAACGCAGTTTCTTTGCAGGCCTGATCTGGCTGAAGTAGGGCTTCTGCTCTGGGTGTGCTACTTTGCCCTAGAGCTGAAAGGCACAACGTGCAGGCTTCTTTCCAAAGGGCGAGTTGGGCCCCACAGCATCTTGCTTCCAGCTCTTTGGGAAGCTAAGAAACAACTCGCTCTGCACAGTGCTCTTACAGCCTACCGGGAACATCTCTTCCAAAGGCCTGTGAAACGCAGTTTCTTTGCAGGCCTGATCTGGCTGAAGTAGGACTTCTGCTCTGGGTGTGCTACATTGCCCTAGAGCTGAAAGGCACAACGTGCAAGCTCCTTTCCTAATGGTGAGTTGGGCCCAACAGCATCTTGCTTCCAGCTCTTTGGGAAGCTAAGAAACAACTCGCTCTGCACAGTGCTCTTACAGCCTACCGGGAACATCTCTTCCAAAGGCCTGTGAAACGCAGTTTCTTTGCAGGCCTGATCTGGCTGAAGTAGGACTTCTGCTCTGAGTGCGCTACATTGCCCTAGAGCTGAAAGGCACAACGTGCAGGCTTCTTTCCAAAGGGCGAGTTGGGCCGCACAGCATCTTGCTTCCAGCTCTTTGGGAAGTTAACAAACAACTCGCTCTGCACAGTGCTCTTACAGCCTACCGGGAACATCTCTTCCAAAGGCCTGTGAAAAGCAGTTTCTTTGCAGGCCTGATCTCGCTGAAGTAGGACTTCTGCTCTGGGTGTGCTACATTGCCCTAGAGCTGAAAGGCACAACGTGCAGGCTTCTTTCCAAAGGGCGAGTTGGGCCCCACAGCATCTTGCTTCCAGCTCTTTGGGAAGCTAAGAAACAACTCGCTCTGCACAGTGCTCTTACAGCCTACCGGGAACATCTCTTCCAAAGGCCTGTGAAACGCAGTTTCTTTGCAGGCCTGATCTGGCTGAAGTAGGACTTCTTCTCTGGGTGTGCTACATTGCCCTAGAGCTGAAAGGCACAACGTGCAGGCTTCTTTCCAAAGGGCGAGTTGGGCCCCACAGCATCTTGCTTCCAGCTCTTTGGGAAGCTAAGAAACAACTCGCTCTGCACAGTGCTCTTACAGCCTACCGGGAACATCTCTTCCAAAGGCCTGTGAAACGCAGTTTCTTTGCAGGCCTGATCTGGCTGAAGTAGGACTTCTAATCTGGGTGTGCTACATTGTCCTAGAGCTGAAAGGCACAACGTGCAGGCTTCTTTCCAAAGGGCGAGTTGGGCCCCACAGCATCTTGCTTCCAGCTCTTTGGGAAGCTAAGAAACAACTCGCTCTGCACAGTGCTCTTACAGCCTACCGGGAACATCTCTTCCAAAGGCCTGAGAAACGCAGTTTCTTTGCAGGCCTGATCTGGCTGAAGTAAGACTTCTGCTCTGGCTGTGCTACATTGCCCTAGAGCTGAAAGGCACAACGTGCAGGCTTCTTTCCAAAGGGCGAGTTGGGCCCCAAAGCATCTTGCTTCCAGCTCTTTGGGAAGCCTAGAAACAACTCGCTCTGCACAGTGCTCTTACAGCCTACCGGGAACATCTCTTCCAAGGGCATGTGAAACACAGCTTCTTTGCAGGCGTGATCTGCTTGAAGTAGAACTTCTGCTCTGGGTGTGCTACATTGCCCTAGAGCTGAAAGTCACAACGTGCAGGCTTCTTTCCAAAGGGCGAGTTGGGGCCCACAGCATCTTGCTTCCAGCTCTTTGGGAAGCTAAGAAAGAACTCGCTCTGCACATTGCTCTTACAGCCTACCGGGAACATCTCTTCCAAAGGCCTGTGAAACGCAGTTTCTTTGCAGGCGTGATCTGCTTGAAGTAGATCTTCTGCTCTGGGTGTGCTACATTGCCCTAGAGCTGAAAGGCACAAGGTGCAGGCTTCTTTCCAAAGGGCGAGTTGGGCCCCACAGCATCTTGCTTCCAGCTCTTTGGGAAGCTAAGAAACAACTCGCTCTGCACAGTGCTCTTACAGCCTACCGGGAACATCTCTTCCAAAGGCCTGTGAAACGCAGTTTCTTTGCAGGCCTGATCTGGCTGAAGTAGGACTTCTGCTATGGGTGTGCTACATTGCCCTAGAGCTGAAAGGCACAACGTGCAGGCTCCTTTCCTAATGGTGAGTTGGGCCCAACAGCATCTTGCTTCCAGCTCTTTGGGAAGCTAAGAAACAAGTCGCTCTGCACAGTGCTCTTACAGCCTACCGGGAACATCTCTTCCAAAGGCCTGTGAAACGCAGTTTCTTTGCAGGCCTGATCTGGCTGAAGTAGGACTTCTGCTCTGGGTGTGCTACATTGCCCTAGAGCTGAAAGGCACAACGTGCAGGCTTCTTTCCAAAGGGCGAGTTGGGCCCCACATCATCTTGCTTCCAGCTCTTGGGAAGCTAAGAAACAACTCGCTCTGCACAGTGCTCTTACACCTTAACGGGAACATCTCTTCCAAAGGCATGTGAAACACAGCTTCTTTGCAGGCGTGATCTGCTTGAAGTAGGACTTCTGCTCTGAGTGTGCTGCATTGCCCTAGAGCTGAAAGGCACAACGTGCAGGCTTCTTTCCAAAGGGCGAGTTGGGCCCCACAGCATCTTTCTTCCAGCTCTTTGGGAAGCTAAGAAACAACTCGCTCTGCACAGTGCTCTTACAGCCTACCGGGAACATCTCTTCCAAAGGCATGTGAAACACAGCTTCTTTGCAGGCGTGATCTGCTTCAAGTAGAACTTCTGCTCTGGGTGTGCTACATTGCCCTAGAGCTGCAAGGCACAAGGTGCAGGCTTCTTTCCAAAGGGCGAGTTGGGCCCCACAGCATCTTGCTTCCAGCTCTTTGGGAAGCTAAGAAACAACTCGCTCTGCACAGTGCTCTTACAGCCTACCGGGAACATCTCTTCCAAAGGCCTGTGAAACGCAGTTTCTTTGCAGGCCTGATCTGGCTGAAGTAGGACTTCTGCTCTGGGTGTGCTACATTGCCCTAGAGCTGAAAGGCACAACGTGCAGGCTTCTTTCCAAAGGGCGAGTTGGGCCCCACAGCATCTTGCTTCCAGCTCTTTGGGAAGCTAAGAAACAACTCGCTCTGCACAGTGCTCTTACAGCCTAGTGGGAACATCTCTTCCAAAGGCCTGTGAAACGCAGTTTCTTTGCAGGCCTGATCTGGCTGAAGTAGGACTTCTGCTCTGGGTGTGCTACTTTGCCCTAGAGCTGAAAGGCACAACGTGCAGGCTTCTTTCCAAAGGGCGAGTTGGGCCCCACAGCATCTTGCTTCCAGCTCTTTGGGAAGCTAAGAAACAACTCGCTCTGCACAGTGCTCTTACAGCCTACCGGGAACATCTCTTCCAAAGGCCTGTGAAACGCAGTTTCTTTGCAGGCCTGATCTGGCTGAAGTAGGACTTCTGCTCTGGGTGTGCTACTTTGCCCTAGAGCTGAAAGGCACAACGTGCAGGCTTCTTTCCAAAGGGCGAGTTGGGCCCCACAGCATCTTGCTTCCAGCTCTTTGGGAAGCTAAGAAACAACTCGATATGCACAGTGCTCTTACAGCCTACCAGGAACATCTCTTCCAAAGGCCTGGGCAACGCAGTTTCTTTGCAGGCCTGATCTGGCTGAAGTAGGACTTCGGCTCTGGGTGTGCTACTTTGCCCTAGAGCTGAAAGGCACAACGTGCAGGCTTCTTTCCAAAGGGCGAGTTGGGCCCCACAGCATCTTGCTTCCAGCTCTTTGGGAAGCTAAGAAACAACTCGCTCTGCACAGTGCTCTTACAGCCTACTGGGAACATCTCTTCCAAAGGCCAGTGATACGCAGTTTCTTTGCAGGCCTGATCTGGCTGAAGTGGGACTTCTGCTCTGGGTGTGCTACTTTGCCCTAGAGCTGAAAGGCACAACGTGCAGGCTTCTTTCCAAAGGGTGAGTTGGGCCCCACAGCATCTTGCTTCCAGCTCTTTGGGAAGCTAAGAAACAACTCGCTCTGCACAGTGCTCTTACAGCCTACCGGGAACATCTCTTCCAAAGGCCTGTGAAACGCAGTTTCTTTGCAGGCCTGATCTGGCTGAAGTAGGACTTCTGCTCTGGGTGTGCTACTTTGCCCTAGAGCTGAAAGGCACAACGTGCAGGCTTCTTTCCAAAGGGCGAGTTGGGCCCCACAGCATCTTGCTTCCAGCTCTTTGGGAAGCTAAGAAACAACTCGCTCTGCACAGTGCTCTTACAGCCTAGTGGGAACATCTCTTCCAAAGGCCTGGGAAACGCAGTTTCTTTGCAGGCCTGATCTGGCTGAAGTAGGACTTCTGCTCTGGGTGTGCTACTTTGCCCTAGAGCTGAAAGGCACAACGTACAGGCTTCTTTCCAAAGGGCGAGTTGGGCCCCAGAGCATCTTGCTTCCAGCTATTTGGGAAGCTAAGAAACAACTCGCTCTGCACAGTGCTCTTACAGCCTAGTGGGAACATCTCTTCCAAAGGCCTGTGAAACGCAGTTTCTTTGCAGGCCTGATCTGGCTGAAGTAGGGCTTCTGCTCTGGGTGTGCTACTTTGCCCTAGAGCTGAAAGGCACAACGTGCAGGCTTCTTTCCAAAGGGCGAGTTGGGCCCCACAGCATCTTGCTTCCAGCTCTTTGGGAAGCTAAGAAACAACTCGCTCTGCACAGTGCTCTTACAGCCTACCGGGAACATCTCTTCCAAGGGCCTGTGAAACGCAGTTTCTTTGCAGGCCTGATCTGGCTGAAGTAGGACTTCTGCTCTGGGTGTGCTACTTTGCCCTAGAGCTGAAAGGCACAAGGTGCAGGCTTCTTTCCAAAGGGCGAGTTGGGCCCCACAGCATCTTGCTTCCAGCTCTTTGGGAAGCTAAGAAACAACTCGCTCTGCACAGTGCTCTTACAGCCTAGTGGGAACATCTCTTGCAAAGGCCTGTGAAACGCAGTTTCTTTGCAGGCCTGATCTGGCTGAAGTAGGACTTCTGCTCTGGGTGTGCTACTTTGCCCTAGAGCTGAAAGGCACAACGTGCAGGCTTCTTTCCAAAGGGCGAGTTGGGCCCCACAGCATCTTGCTTCCAGCTCTTTGGGAAGCTAAGAAACAACTCGCTCTGCACAGTGCTCTTACAGCCTAGTGGGAACATCTCTTCCAAAGGCCTGTGAAACGCAGTTTCTTTGCAGGCCTGATCTGGCTGAAGTAGGACTTCTGCTCTGGGTGTGCTACTTTGCCCTAGAGCTGAAAGGCACAACGTGCAGGCTTCTTTCCAAAGGGCGAGTTGGGCCCCACAGCATCTTGCTTCCAGCTGTTTGGGAAGCCTGGAAACAACTCGCTCTGCACAGTGCTCTTAAAGCCTACCGGGAACATCTCTTCCAAAGGCATGTGAAACACAGCTTCTTTGCAGGCGTGATCTGCTTCAAGTAGAACTTCTGCTCTGGGTGTGCTACATTGCCCTAGAGCTGAAAGGCACGAGGTGCAGGCTTCTTTCCAAAGGGCGAGTTGGACCCCACAGCATCTTGCTTCCAGCTCTTTGGGAAGCTAAGAAACAACTCGCTCTGCACAGTGCTCTTACAGCCTACCGGAAACATCTCTTCCAAAGGCCTGTGAAACGCAGTTTCTTTGCAGGCCTGATCTGGCTGAAGTAGGACTTCTGCTCTGGGTGTGCTACATTGCCCTAGAGCTGAAAGGCACAACGTGCAGGCTTCTTTCCAAAGGGCGAGTTGGGCCCCACATTATCTTGCTTCCAGCTCTTTGGGAAGCTAAGAAACAACTCGCTCTGCACAGTGCTCTTACAGCCTAGTGGGAACATCTCTTCCAAAGGCCTGCGAAACGCAGTTTCTTTGCAGGCCTGATCTGGCTGAAGTAGGACTTCTGCTCTGGGTGTGCTACTTTGCCCTAGAGCTGAAAGGCACAACGTGCAGGCTTCTTTCCAAAGGGCGAGTTGGGCCCCACATTATCTTGCTTCCAGCTCTTTGGGAAGCTAAGAAACAACTCGCTCTGCACAGTGCTCTTACAGCCTAGTGGGAACATCTCTTCCAAACGCCTGTGAAACGCAGTTTCTTTGCAGGCCTGATCTGGCTGAAGTAGGACTTCTGCTCTGGGTGTGCTACATTGCCCTAGAGCTGAAAGGCACAACGTGCAGGCTTCTTTCCAAAGGGCTAGTTGGGCCCCAAAGCATCTCGCTTCCAGCTCTTTGGGAAGCCTAGAAACAACTCGCTCTGCACAGTGCTCTTACAGCCTACCGGGAACATCGATTCCAAAGGCATGTGAAACACAGCTTCTTTGCAGGCGTGATCTGCTTCAAGTAGAACTTCTGCTCTGGGTGTGCTACATTGCCCTAGAGCTGAAAGGCACAACGTGCAGGCTTCTTTCCAAAGGGCGAGTTGGGCCCCACAGCATCTTGCTTCCAGCTCTTTGGGAAGCTAAGAAACAACTCGCTCTGCACAGTGCTCTTACAGCCTACCGGGAACATCTCTTCCAAAGGCCTGTGAAACGCAGTTTCTTTGCAGGCCTGATCTGGCTGAAGTAGGACTTCTACTCTGGGTGTGCTACATTGCCCTAGAGCTGAAAGGCACAACGTGCAGGCTTCTTTCCAAAGGGCGAGTTGGGCCCCACAGCATCTTGCTTCCAGCTCTTTGGGAAGCCTAGAAACAACTCGCTCTGCACAGTGCTCTTACAGCCTACCGGGAACATCTCTTCCAAAGGCCTGTGAAACGCAGTTTCTTTGCAGGCCTGATCTGGCTGAAGTAGGACTTCTGCTCTGGGTGTGCTACATTGCCCTAGAGCTGAAAGGCACAACGTGCAGGCTTCTTTCCAAAGGGCGAGTTGGGCCCCACAGCATCTTGCTTCCAGCTCTTTGGGAAGCTAAGAAACAACTCGCTCTGCACAGTGCTCTTACAGCCTAACGGGAACATCTCTTCCAAAGGCCTGTGAAACGCAGTTTCTTTGCAGGCCTGATCTGGCTGAAGTAGGACTTCTGCTCTGGGTGTGCTACATTGCCCTAGAGCTGAAAGGCACAACGTGCAGGCTTCTTTCCAAAGGGCGAGTTGGGCCCCACAGCATCTTGCTTCCAGCTCTTTGGGAAGCTAAGAAACAACTCGCTCTGCACAGTGCTCTTACAGCCTAGCGGGAACATCTCTTCCAAAGGCCTGTGAAACGCAGTTTCTTTGCAGGCCTGATCTGGCTGAAGTAGGACTTCTGCTCTGGGTGTGCTACTTTGCCCTAGAGCTGAAAGGCACAACGTGCAGGCTTCTTTCCAAAGGGCGAGTTGGGCCCCACAGCATCTTGCTTCCAGCTCTTTGGGAAGCTAAGAAACAACTCGCTCTGCACAGTGCTCTTACAGCCTACCGGGAACATCTCTTCCAAAGGCCTGTGAAACGCAGTTTCTTTGCAGGCCTGATCTGGCTGAAGTAGGACTTCTGCTCTGGGTGTGCTACTTTGCCCTAGAGCTGAAAGGCACAACGTGCAGGCTTCTTTCCAAAGGGCGAGTTGGGCCCCACAGCATCTTGCTTCCAGCTCTTTGGGAAGCTAAGAAACAACTCGCTCTGCACAGTGCTCTTACAGCCTACCGGGAACATCTCTTCCAAAGGCCTGTGAAACGCAGTTTCTTTGCAGGCCTGATCTGGCTGAAGTAGGACTTCTGCTCTGGGTGTGCTACTTTGCCCTAGAGCTGAAAGGCACAACGTGCAGGCTTCTTTCCAAAGGGCGAGTTGGGCCCCACAGCATCTTGCTTCCAGCTCTTTGGGAAGCTAAGAAACAACTCGCTCTGCACAGTGCTCTTACAGCCTACTGGGAACATCTCTTCCAAAGGCCTGTGAAACGCAGTTTCTTTGCAGGCCTGATCTGGCTGAAGTAGGACTTCTGCTCTGGGTGTGCTACTTTGCCCTAGAGCTGAAAGGCACAACGTGCAGGCTTCTTTCCAAAGGGCGAGTTGGGCCCCACAGCATCTTGCTTCCAGCTCTTTGGGAAGCTAAGAAACAACTCGCTCTGCACAGTGCTCTTACAGCCTACCGGGAACATCTCTTCCAAAGGCCTGTGAAACGCAGTTTCTTTGCAGGCCTGATCTGGCTGAAGTAGGACTTCTGCTCTGGGTGTGCTACTTTGCCCTAGAGCTGAAAGGCACAACGTGCAGGCTTCTTTCCAAAGGGCGAGTTGGGCCCCACAGCATCTTGCTTCCAGCTCTTTGGGAAGCTAAGAAACAACTCGCTCTGCACAGTGCTCTTACAGCCTACCGGGAACATCTCTTCCAAAGGCCTGTGAAACGCAGTTTCTTTGCAGGCCTGATCTGGCTGAAGTAGGACTTCTGCTCTGGGTGTGCTACTTTGCCCTAGAGCTGAAAGGCACAACGTGCAGGCTTCTTTCCAAAGGGCGAGTTGGGCCCCACAGCATCTTGCTTCCAGCTCTTTGGGAAGCTAAGAAACAACTCGCTCTGCACAGTGCTCTTACAGCCTACTGGGAACATCTCTTCCAAAGGCCTGTGAAACGCAGTTTCTTTGCAGGCCTGATCTGGCTGAAGTAGGACTTCTGCTCTGGGTGTGCTACTTTGCCCTAGAGCTGAAAGGCACAACGTGCAGGCTTCTTTCCAAAGGGCGAGTTGGGCCCCACAGCATCTTGCTTCCAGCTCTTTGGGAAGCTAAGAAACAACTCGCTCTGCACAGTGCTCTTACAGCCTACCGGGAACATCTCTTCCAAAGGCCTGTGAAACGCAGTTTCTTTGCAGGCCTGATCTGGCTGAAGTAGGACTTCTGCTCTGGGTGTGCTACTTTGCCCTAGAGCTGAAAGGCACAAGGTGCAGGCTTCTTTCCAAAGGGCGAGTTGGGCCCCACAGCATCTTGCTTCCAGCTCTTTGGGAAGCTAAGAAACAACTCGCTCTGCACAGTGCTCTTACAGCCTAGTGGGAACATCTCTTCCAAAGGCCTGTGAAACGCAGTTTCTTTGCAGGCCTGATCTGGCTGAAGTAGGACTTCTGCTCTGGGTGTGCTACTTTGCCCTAGAGCTGAAAGGCACAACGTGCAGGCTTCTTTCCAAAGGGCGAGTTGGGCCCCACAGCATCTTGCTTCCAGCTCTTTGGGAAGCTAAGAAACAACTCGCTCTGCACAGTGCTCTTACAGCCTAGTGGGAACATCTCTTCCAAAGGCCTGTGAAACGCAGTTTCTTTGCAGGCCTGATCTGGCTGAAGTAGGACTTCTGCTCTGGGTGTGCTACTTTGCCCTAGAGCTGAAAGGCACAACGTGCAGGCTTCTTTCCAAAGGGCGAGTTGGGCCCCACAGCATCTTGCTTCCAGCTCTTTGGGAAGCTAAGAAACAACTCGCTCTGCACAGTGCTCTTACAGCCTACCGGGAACATCTCTTCCAAAGGCCTGTGAAACGCAGTTTCTTTGCAGGCCTGATCTGGCTGAAGTAGGACTTCTGCTCTGGGTGTGCTACATTGCCCTAGAGCTGAAAGGCACAACGTGCAGGCTTCTTTCCAAAGGGCGAGTTGGGCCCCACAGCATCTTGCTTCCAGCTCTTTGGGAAGCTAAGAAACAACTCGCTCTGCACAGTGCTCTTACAGCCTACCGGGAACATCTCTTCCAAAGGCCTGTGAAACGCAGTTTCTTTGCAGGCCTGATCTGGCTGAAGTAGGACTTCTGCTCTGGGTGTGCTACTTTGCCCTAGAGCTGAAAGGCACAACGTGCAGGCTTCTTTCCAAAGGGCGAGTTGGGCCCCACAGCATCTTGCTTCCAGCTCTTTGGGAAGCTAAGAAACAACTCGCTCTGCACAGTGCTCTTACAGCCTACTGGGAACATCTCTTCCAAAGGCCTGTGAAACGCAGTTTCTTTGCAGGCCTGATCTGGCTGAAGTAGGACTTCTGCTCTGGGTGTGCTACTTTGCCCTAGAGCTGAAAGGCACAACGTGCAGGCTTCTTTCCAAAGGGCGAGTTGGGCCCCACAGCATCTTGCTTCCAGCTCTTTGGGAAGCTAAGAAACAACTCGCTCTGCACAGTGCTCTTACAGCCTAGTGGGAACATCTCTTCCAAAGGCCTGTGAAACGCAGTTTCTTTGCAGGCCTGATCTGGCTGAAGTAGGACTTCTGCTCTGGGTGTGCTACATTGCCCTAGAGCTGAAAGGCACAACGTGCAGGCTTCTTTCCAAAGGGCGAGTTGGGCCCCACAGCATCTTGCTTCCAGCTCTTTGGGAAGCTAAGAAACAACTCGCTCTGCACAGTGCTCTTACAGCCTACCGGGAACATCTCTTCCAAAGGCCTGTGAAACGCAGTTTCTTTGCAGGCCTGATCTGGCTGAAGTAGGACTTCTGCTCTGGGTGTGCTACATTGCCCTAGAGCTGAAAGGCACAACGTGCAGGCTTCTTTCCAAAGGGCGAGTTGGGCCCCACAGCATCTTGCTTCCAGCTCTTTGGGAAGCTAAGAAACAACTCGCTCTGCACAGTGCTCTTACAGCCTAGCGGGAACATCTCTTCCAAAGGCCTGTGAAACGCAGTTTCTTTGCAGGCCTGATCTGGCTGAAGTAGGACTTCTGCTCTGGGTGTGCTACATTGCCCTAGAGCTGAAAGGCACAACGTGCAGGCTTCTTTCCAAAGGGCGAGTTGGGCCCCACAGCATCTTGCTTCCAGCTCTTTGGGAAGCTAAGAAACAACTCGCTCTGCACAGTGCTCTTACAGCCTACCGGGAACATCTCTTCCAAAGGCCTGTGAAACGCAGTTTCTTTGCAGGCCTGATCTGGCTGAAGTAGGACTTCTGCTCTGGGTGTGCTACTTTGCCCTAGAGCTGAAAGGCACAACGTGCAGGCTTCTTTCCAAAGGGCGAGTTGGGCCCCACAGCATCTTGCTTCCAGCTCTTTGGGAAGCTAAGAAACAACTCGCTCTGCACAGTGCTCTTACAGCCTACGGGGAAGATCTCTTCCAAAGGCCTGTGAAACGCAGTTTCTTTGCAGGCCTGATCTGGCTGAAGTAGGACTTCTGCTCTGGGTGTGCTACATTGCCCTAGAGCTGAAAGGCACAACGTGCAGGCTTCTTTCCAAAGGGCGAGTTGGGCCCCACAGCATCTTGCTTCCAGCTCTTTGGGAAGCTAAGAAACAACTCGCTCTGCACAGTGCTCTTACAGCCTAGTGGGAACATCTCTTCCAAAGGCCTGTGAAACGCAGTTTCTTTGCAGGCCTGATCTGGCTGAAGTAGGACTTCTGCTCTGGGTGTGCTACTTTGCCCTAGAGCTGAAAGGCACAACGTGCAGGCTTCTTTCCAAAGGGCGAGTTGGGCCCCACAGCATCTTGCTTCCAGCTCTTTGGGAAGCTAAGAAACAACTCGCTCTGCACAGTGCTCTTACAGCCTACCGGGAACATCTCTTCCAAAGGCCTGTGAAACGCAGTTTCTTTGCAGGCCTGATCTGGCTGAAGTAGGACTTCTGCTCTGGGTGTGCTACATTGCCCTAGAGCTGAAAGGCACAACGTGCAGGCTTCTTTCCAAAGGGCGAGTTGGGCCCCACATTATCTTGCTTCCAGCTCTTTGGGAAGCTAAGAAACAACTCGCTCTGCACAGTGCTCTTACAGCCTACCGGGAACATCTCTTCCAAAGGCCTGCGAAACGCAGTTTCTTTGCAGGCCTGATCTGGCTGAAGTAGGACTTCTGCTCTGGGTGTGCTACTTTGCCCTAGAGCTGAAAGGCACAACGTGCAGGCTTCTTTCCAAAGGGCGAGTTGGGCCCCACAGTATCTTGCTTCCAGCTCTTTGGGAAGCTAAGAAACAACTCGCTCTGCACAGTGCTCTTACAGCCTAGTGGGAACATCTCTTCCAAAGGCCTGTGAAACGCAGTTTCTTTGCAGGCCTGATCTGGCTGAAGTAGGACTTCTGCTCTGGGTGTGCTACTTTGCCCTAGAGCTGAAAGGCACAACGTGCAGGCTTCTTTCCAAAGGGCGAGTTGGGCCCCACATTATCTTGCTTCCAGCTCTTTGGGAAGCTAAGAAACAACTCGCTCTGCACAGTGCTCTTACAGCCTACCGGGAACATCTCTTCCAAAGGCCTGTGAAACGCAGTTTCTTTGCAGGCCTGATCTGGCTGAAGTAGGACTTCTGCTCTGGGTGTGCTACTTTGCCCTAGAGCTGAAAGGCACAACGTGCAGGCTTCTTTCCAAAGGGCGAGTTGGGCCCCACAGCATCTTGCTTCCAGCTCTTTGGGAAGCTAAGAAACAACTCGCTCTGCACAGTGCTCTTACAGCCTACCGGGAACATCTCTTCCAAAGGCCTGTGAAACGCAGTTTCTTTGCAGGCCTGATCTGGCTGAAGTAGGACTTCTGCTCTGGGTGTGCTACTTTGCCCTAGAGCTGAAAGGCACAACGTGCAGGCTTCTTTCCAAAGGGCGAGTTGGGCCCCACAGCATCTTGCTTCCAGCTCTTTGGGAAGCTAAGAAACAACTCGCTCTGCACAGTGCTCTTACAGCCTACCGGGAACATCTCTTCCAAAGGCCTGTGAAACGCAGTTTCTTTGCAGGCCTGATCTGGCTGAAGTAGGACTTCTGCTCTGGGTGTGCTACTTTGCCCTAGAGCTGAAAGGCACAACGTGCAGGCTTCTTTCCAAAGGGCGAGTTGGGCCCCACAGCATCTTGCTTCCAGCTCTTTGGGAAGCTAAGAAACAACTCGCTCTGCACAGTGCTCTTACAGCCTACCGGGAACATCTCTTCCAAAGGCCTGTGAAACGCAGTTTCTTTGCAGGCCTGATCTGGCTGAAGTAGGACTTCTGCTCTGGGTGTGCTACTTTGCCCTAGAGCTGAAAGGCACAACGTGCAGGCTTCTTTCCAAAGGGCGAGTTGGGCCCCACAGCATCTTGCTTCCAGCTCTTTGGGAAGCTAAGAAACAACTCGCTCTGCACAGTGCTCTTACAGCCTAGTGGGAACATCTCTTCCAAAGGCCTGTGAAACGCAGTTTCTTTGCAGGCCTGATCTGGCTGAAGTAGGACTTCTGCTCTGGGTGTGCTACTTTGCCCTAGAGCTGAAAGGCACAACGTGCAGGCTTCTTTCCAAAGGGCGAGTTGGGCCCCACAGCATCTTGCTTCCAGCTCTTTGGGAAGCTAAGAAACAACTCGCTCTGCACAGTGCTCTTACAGCCTACCGGGAACATCTCTTCCAAAGGCCTGTGAAACGCAGTTTCTTTGCAGGCCTGATCTGGCTGAAGTAGGACTTCTGCTCTGGGTGTGCTACTTTGCCCTAGAGCTGAAAGGCACAACGTGCAGGCTTCTTTCCAAAGGGCGAGTTGGGCCCCACAGCATCTTGCTTCCAGCTCTTTGGGAAGCTAAGAAACAACTCGCTCTGCACAGTGCTCTTACAGCCTACCGGGAACATCTCTTCCAAAGGCCTGTGAAACGCAGTTTCTTTGCAGGCCTGATCTGGCTGAAGTAGGACTTCTGCTCTGGGTGTGCTACTTTGCCCTAGAGCTGAAAGGCACAACGTGCAGGCTTCTTTCCAAAGGGCGAGTTGGGCCCCACAGCATCTTGCTTCCAGCTCTTTGGGAAGCTAAGAAACAACTCGCTCTGCACAGTGCTCTTACAGCCTACCGGGAACATCTCTTCCAAAGGCCTGTGAAACGCAGTTTCTTTGCAGGCCTGATCTGGCTGAAGTAGGACTTCTGCTCTGGGTGTGCTACTTTGCCCTAGAGCTGAAAGGCACAACGTGCAGGCTTCTTTCCAAAGGGCGAGTTGGGCCCCACAGCATCTTGCTTCCAGCTCTTTGGGAAGCTAAGAAACAACTCGCTCTGCACAGTGCTCTTACAGCCTACCGGGAACATCTCTTCCAAAGGCCTGTGAAACGCAGTTTCTTTGCAGGCCTGATCTGGCTGAAGTAGGACTTCTGCTCTGGGTGTGCTACTTTGCCCTAGAGCTGAAAGGCACAACGTGCAGGCTTCTTTCCAAAGGGCGAGTTGGGCCCCACAGCATCTTGCTTCCAGCTCTTTGGGAAGCTAAGAAACAACTCGCTCTGCACAGTGCTCTTACAGCCTAGCGGGAACATCTCTTCCAAAGGCCTGTGAAACGCAGTTTCTTTGCAGGCCTGATCTGGCTGAAGTAGGACTTCTGCTCTGGGTGTGCTACTTTGCCCTAGAGCTGAAAGGCACAACGTGCAGGCTTCTTTCCAAAGGGCGAGTTGGGCCCCACAGCATCTTGCTTA
>NW_027226891.1:0-43144 GCF_037783145.1 Equus przewalskii
CCTGCCGAGCACGCCGGAGCCACCTGTTCGACTCGCTGGAAACACCTGCCGGACAGGCCAATATCAACTGCTGGCTATGCCAGAACCACGTGATGGATAGTCCGGAATCACCTGCCAGCCATGGCGGAACCACCTCTCAGACGTACCAGAACCACCTGCCGGAGAAGCTGGAAACACGTCCTGGACAGTCTGGAACCACCTGCCGGCCATGCCTGAACCACCTGCCAAGCACAACGGAACAACCTGCCAGACACGCCAAAATCACCTGCGTGTTATGCCAGAACCACTTGGAGGACTCTCTGGGATGACCTGCCGGGCATGCCGGAACCACCTCTCAGACGTGCCAGAACCATGTGGCGGACAGTCCGGAATCACCTGTTGGGCATGCGCAACCACCTCTGAGACGTACCAGAACCACATGCCGTGCCGGCTGGAACCACCTACCGGACAGACCGGAATCACCTTTCGGGCATGCCGGAACCACCTGTCAGATGTGCCAGAAACACGTGCCGGAGACGCCGGAAGCACCTGCCGAGCACGTCGGAACCACCTGCTCAACTCGCCTGAACCACCTGCCGGACATGCCAAAATCACCTGCCGACTACGCCAGAACCACTTGGCGAACACTCCGGAATCACTTGCCGGGCATGCCGGGACCACCTCTCAGATATGCCAGAACCACGTGCCAATGACCCCGGAAGCACCAGCCGAGCACGCCGGAATCACCTGCTCGACTCGCCAGAACCACCTGCCGATCACGCAAAAATCAACTGCCGGCTACGCCACAACCAGTTGGGGAACACTTCGGAATCACCTGCCGGGCTTGCTGGAACCACCTGCCGGTCATGCCAAAATCACCTGCCAACTACGCCAGTACCACTTGGCGGACACTGTGGAAACACCTGTCGGGCCGGCTGGAACCACATCTCAGACGTGCCAGAAACGTGTTCATGAGATGCTGGAACCACACCCCGAACAGACGGATGCCACCTGCCAGAACCGCCTGAACCACCTGCTGAGCACGACGGAACCACCTGCTCGACTCGCCGGAACCACCTACCTGACATGCCCAAATCACCAGCCGGGTATGCCAGAACCACTTGGTGGACACTCCGGAATCATCTGCCGGACATGCCGGAACCAGCTCTCAGACACACCAGAACCACGTGCCGGAGACGCCGGAAGCACCTGCCGAGCATGCCGGAGCCACCTGCTCGACTCGCCAGAAACACCTGCCGGACACGCCAAAATCACCTGCCGGCTACGCCAGAACCACCTGGCGGACACTCCGAAATCACCTGTCGCGCATTCCGGAACCACCTCTCAGACGTGCCGGAAGCACGTGCCAGACACGCCGGAATCACCTACCGGACAGACCGGAACCACCTGCCAAGAACGCCGGAGCCACCTGTTCGACTCGCTGGAACCACCTGCCGGACAGGCCAATATCAACTGCTGGCTATGCCAGAACCACCTGGGGGACGGTCCGGAATCACCTGCCAGCCATGGCGGAACCACCTCTCAGACGTACCAGAACCACCTGCCGGAGAAGCTGGAAACACGTCCTGGACAGACTGGAACCACGTGACGGCCATGCCTGAACCACCTGCCGAGCACGGCGGAACCACCTGCCGGACACGCCAAAATCACCTGCGGGCTACGCCAGAACCACTTGGACGACTCTCCGAAATGACCTGCCGGGCATGTTGGAACCACCTCTCAGACGTGCCAGAAGCACGTGGCGGACAGTCCGGAATCACCTGTTGGGCATACGCAACCACCTCTGACACGTACCAGAACCACGTGCCGTGCACGCCGGAACCACCTACCGGACAGACCGGAATCAACTTTTGGGCATGCCGGAACCACCAGTCAGATGTGCCAGAAACACGTGCCGGAGACGCCGGAAGCACCTGCCGAGCACGTCGCAACCACCTGCTCAACTCGCCTGAACCACCTGCCGGACACGCCAAATTCACCTGCCCGCTACACCAGCACCACTTCGGGGACAAGCCGGAATCACGTGAGGGGCATGCCGGCACAGCCTCTCAGACTGAACCTCGTGCCGGACACCACAGAACCACCTGCCGGACAGAACGGAACCACCTGCCGGACACGCCGGAACCACCGGCTCGACCCGCCGGAACGACCGCTGGACATGCAAAATCACCTGCCGGCTACGCCGGAAACACTTGGCGAACACTCCGGAATCACCTGCCGGGCATGCCGGAACCACCTCTCAGATATGCCAGAACCACGTGCCAATGACCCCGGAAGCACCTGCCGAGCACGCCGGAACCACCTGCTCGACTCGCCAGAACCACCTGCCGGACACGCAGAAATCACCTGCCGGCTACGCCACAACCAGTTGGGGAACACTTCGGAATCACCTGCCGGGCTTGCGGGAACCACCTGCCGGTCATGCCAAAATCACCTGCCAACTACGCCAGTACCACTTGGCGGACACTGTGGAAACACCTGTCGGGCCGGCCGGAACCACATCTCAGATGTGCCAGAACCATGTGCATGAGATGCTGGAACCACACCCCGAACAGACGGAAAACACCTGCCAGACCCGTCTGAACAACCTGCCGAGCACGCCGGAGCCATCTGCTCGACTCGCCGGAACCATCTACCTGACATGCCCAAATCACCAGCCAGGTATGCCAGACCCACTTGGCGGACACTCCGGAATCCTCTGCCGGACATGCCGGAACCAGCTCTCAGACACACCAGGACCACGTGCCGGAGACGCCGGAAGCACCTGCCGAGCATGCCGGAGCCACCTGCTCGACTCGCCAGAAACACCTGCCGGACACTCCAAAATCACCTGCCGGGTACGCCAGAACCACCTGGCGGACACTCCGAAATCACCTGTCGTGCATGCCGGAACCACCTCTCAGACGTGCCGGAAGCACGTGCCGGACACGCCGGAATCACCTACCGGACAGACCGGAACCACCTGCCGAGCACGCCGGAGCCACCTGTTCGACTCGCTGGAACCACCTGCCGGACAGGCCAATATCAACTGCTGGCTATGCCAGAACCACCTGGGGGACGGTCCGGAATCACCTGCCAGCCATGGCGGAACCACCTCTCAGACGTACCAGAACCACCTGCCGGAGAAGCTGGAAACACGTCCTGGACAGTCTGGAACCACCTGCCGGCCAAGCCTGAACCACCTGCCAAGCACAACGGAACAACCTGCCAGACACGCCAAAATCACCTGCGTGTTATGCCAGAACCACTTGGAGGACTCTCTGGGATGACCTGCCGGGCATGCCGGAACCACCTCTCAGACGTGCCAGAACCATGTGGCGGACAGTCCGGAATCACCTGTTGGGCATGCGCAACCACCTCTGAGACGTACCAGAACCACATGCCGTGCCGGCTGGAACCACCTACCGGACAGACCGGAATCACCTTTCGGGCATGCCGGAACAACCTGTCAGATGTGCCAGAAACACGTGCCGGAGACGCCGGAAGCACCTGCCAAGCACGTTGGAACCACCTGCTCAACTCGCCTGAACCACCTGCCGGACATGCCAAAATCACCTGCCGACTATGCCAGAACCACTTGGCGAACACTCCGGAATCACTTGCCGGGCATGCAGGAACCACCTCTCAGACATGCCAGAACCCCGTGCCAATGACCCCGGAAGCACCAGCCGAGCACGCCGGAACCACCTGCTCGACTCGCCAGAACCACCTGCCGATCACGCAAAAATCACCTGCCGGCTACGCCACAACCAGTTGGGGAACACTTTGGAATCACCTGCCAGGCTTGCTGGAACCACCTGCCAGTCATGCCAAAATCACCTGCCAACTACGCCAGAACCGCTTGGCGGACACTGCGGAAACACCTGTCGGGCCGGCTGGAACCACATCTCAGACGTGCCAGAAACGTGTTCATGAGATGCTGGAACCACACCCCGAACAGACGGATACCACCTGCCAGAACCGCCTGAACCACCTGCTGAGCACGCCGGAACCACCTGCTCGACTCACCGGTACCACCTCCCTGACACGCCAAAATCACCTGCTGGGTATGCCAGAACCACTTGGCGGACACTCCGGAATCATCTGCCGGACATGCCGGAACCAGCTCTCAGACACACCAGAACCAAGTGCCGGAGACGCCGGAAGCACCTGCCGAGCATGCCGGAGCCACCTGCTCGACTCGCCAGAAACACCTGCCGGACACGCCAAAATCACCTGCCGGCTACGCCAGAACCACCTGGCGGACACTCCGGAATCACCTGTCGCGCATGACAGAAACACCTCTCAGACGTGCCGGAAGCACGTGCCAGACACGCCGGAAACACCTACCGGACAGACCGGAACCACCTGCCAAGAACGCCGGAGCCACCTGTTCGACTCGCTGGAACCACCTGCCGGACAGGCCAGTATCAACTGCTGGCTATGCCAGAAACACCTGGGGGACAGTCCGGGTTCAACTGCCAGCCATGGCGGAACCACCTCTCAGACGTACCAGACCACCTGCCGGAGAAGCTGGAAACACGTCCTGGACAGACTGGAACCACGTGACGGCCATGCCTGAACCACCTGCCGAGCACGGCGGAACCACCTGCCGGACACGCCAAAATCACCTGCGGGCTACGCCAGAACCACTTGGACGACTCTCCGAAATGACCTGCCGGGCATGTTGGAACCACCTCTCAGACGTGCCAGAAGCACGTGGCGGACAGTCCGGAATCACCTGTTGGGCATACGCAACCACCTCTGACACGTAACAGAACCACGTGCCGTGCACGCCGGAACCACCTACCGGACAGACCGGAATCAACTTTTGGGCATGCCGGAACCACCAGTCAGATGTGCCAGAAACACGTGCCGGAGACGCCGGAAGCACCTGCCGAGCACGTCACAACCACCTGCTCAACTCGCCTGAACCACCTGCCGGACACGCCAAAATCACCTGCCCGCTACACCAGCACCACTTCGGGGACAAGCCGGAATCACGTGAGGGGCATGCCGGCACAGCCTCTCAGACTGAACCTCGTGCCGGACACCACAGAACCACCTGCCGGACAGACCGGAACCACCTGCCGGACACGTCGGAACCACCGGCTCGACCCGCCGGAACGACCGCTGGACATGCAAAATCACCTGCCGGCTACGCCGGAAACACTTGGCGAACACTCCGGAATCACCTGCCGGGCATGCCGGAACCACCTCTCAGATATGCCAGAACCACGTGCCAATGACCCCGGAAGCACCTGCCGAGCACGCCGGAACCACCTGCTCGACTCGCCAGAACCACCTGCCGGACACGCAAAGATCACCTGCCGGCTACGCCACAACCAGTTGGGGAACACTTCGGAATCACCTGCCGGGCTTGCTGGAACCACCTGCCGGTCATGCCAAAATCACCTGCCAACTACGCCAGTACCACTTGGCGGACACTGTGGAAACACCTGTCGGGCCAGCCGGAACCACATCTCAGACGTGCCAGAACCATGTGCATGAGATGCTGGAACCACACCCCGAACAGACGGAAAACACCTGCCAGACCCGTCTGAACAACCTGCCGAGCACGCCGGAGCCACCTGCTCGACTCGCCGGAACCACCTACCTGACATGCCCAAATCACCAGCCGGGTATGCCAGAACCACTTGGCGGACACTCCGGAATCATCTGCCGGACATGCCGGAACCAGCTCTCAGACACACCAGAACCACGTGCCGGAGACGCCGGAAGCACCTGCCGAGCATGCCGGAGCCACCTGCTCGACTCGCCAGAAACACCTGCCGGACACGCCAAAATCACCTGCCGGGTACGCCAGAACCACCTGGCGGACACTCCGAAACCACCTGTCGCGCATGCCGGAACCACCTCTCAGACGTGCCGGAAGCACGTGCCGGACACGGCGGAATCACCTACCGGACAGACCGGAACCACCTGCCGAGCACGCCGTAGCCACCTGTTCGACTCGCTGGAAACACCTGCCGGACAGGCCAATATCAACTGCTGGCTATGCCAGAACCACGTGATGGATGGTCCGGAATCACCTGCCAGCCATGGCGGAACCACCTCTCAGACGTACCAGAACCACCTGCCGGAGAAGCTGGAAACACGTCCTGGACAGTCTGGAACCACCTGCCGGCCAAGCCTGAACCACCTGCCAAGCACAACGGAACAACCTGCCAGACACGCCAAAATCACCTGCGTGTTATGCCAGAACCACTTGGAGGACTCTCTGGGATGACCTGCCGGGCATGCCGGAACCACCTCTCAGACGTGCCAGAACCATGTGGCGGACAGTCCGGAATCACCTGTTGGGCATGCGCACCCCCTCTGAGACGTACCAGAACCACATGCCGTGCCGGCTGGAACCACCTACCGGACAGACCGGAATCACCTTTCGGGCATGCCGGAACCACCTGTCAGATGTGCCAGAAACACGTGCCGGAGACGCCGGAAGCACCTGCCAAGCACGTTGGAACCACCTGCTCAACTCGCCTGAACCACCTGCCGGACATGCCAAAATCACCTGCCGACTATGCCAGAACCACTTGGCGAACACTCCGGAATCACTTGCCGGGCATGCAGGAACCACCTCTCAGACATGCCAGAACCCCGTGCCAATGACCCCGGAAGCACCAGCCGAGCACGCTGGAACCACCTGCTCGACTCGCCAGAACCACCTGCCGATCACGCAAAAATCACCTGCCGGCTACGCCACAACCAGTTGGTGAACACTTTGGAATCACCTGCCAGGCTTGCTGGAACCACCTGCCAGTCATGCCAAAATCACCTGCCAACTACGCCAGAACCGCTTGGCGGACACTGCGGAAACACCTGTCGGGCCGGCTGGAACCACATCTCAGACGTGCCAGAAACGTGTTCATGAGATGCTGGAACCACACCCCGAACAGACGGATACCACCTGCCAGAACCGCCTGAACCACCTGCTGAGCACGCCGGAACCACCTGCTCGACTCACCGGTACCACCTCCCTGACACGCCAAAATCACCTGCTGGGTATGCCAGAACCACTTGGCGGACACTCCGGAATCATCTGCCGGACATGCCGGAACCAGCTCTCAGACACACCAGAACCAAGTGCCGGAGACGCCGGAAGCACCTGCCGAGCATGCCGGAGCCACCTGTTCGACTCGCCAGAAACACCTGCCGGACACGCCAAAATCACCTGCCGGGTACGCCAGAAACACCTGGCGGACACTCCGGAATCACCTGTCGCGCATGACGGAACCACCTCTCAGACGTGCCGGAAGCACGTGCCAGACACGCCGGAAACACCTACCGGACAGACCGGAACCACCTGCCAAGAACGCCGGAGCCACCTGTTCGACTCGCTGGAACCACCTGCCGGACAGGCCAATATCAACTGCTGGCTATGCCAGAACCACCTGGGGGACAGTCCGGGATCACCTGCCAGCCATGGCGGAACCACCTCTCAGACGTACCAGAACCACCTGCCGGAGAAGCTGGAAACACTTCCTGGACAGACTGGAACCACGTGACGGCCATGCCTGAACCACCTGCCGAGCACGGCGGAACCACCTGCCGGACACGCCAAAATCACCTGCGGGCTACGCCAGAACCACTTGGACGACTCTCCGAAATGACCTGCCGGGCATGTTGGAACCACGTCTCAGACGTGCCAGAAGCACGTGGCGGACAGTCCGGAATCACCTGTTGGGCATACGCAACCACCTCTGAGACGTACCAGAACCACGTGCCGTGCACGCCGGAACCACCTACCGGACAGACCGGAATCAACTTTTGGGCATGCCGGAACCACCAGTCAGATGTGCCAGAAACACGTGCCGGAGACGCCGGAAGCACCTGCCGAGGACGTCACAACCACCTGCTCAACTCGCCTGAACCACCTGCCGGACACGCCAAAATCACCTGCCCGCTACACCAGCACCACTTCGGGGACAAGCCGGAATCACGTGAGGGGCATGCCGGCACAGCCTCTCAGACTGAACCTCGTGCCGGACACCACAGAACCACCTGCCGGACAGACCGGAACCACCTGCCGGACACGCCGGAACCACCGGCTCGACCCGCCGGCACGACCGCAGGACATGCAAAATCACCTGCCGGCTACGCCGGAAACACTTGGCGAAGACTCTGGAATCACCTGCCGGGCATGCCGGAACCACCTCTCAGATATGCCAGAACCACGTGCCAATGACCCCGGAAGCACCTGCCGAGCACGCCGGAACCACCTGCTCGACTCGCCAGAACCACCTGCCGATCACGCAAAAATCACCTGCCGGCTACGCCACTACCAGTTGGGGAACACTTCGGAATCACCTGCCGGGCTTGCTGGAACCACCTGCCGGTCATGCCAAAATCACCTGCCAACTACGCCAGTACCACTTGGCGGACACTGTGGAAACACCTGTCGGGCCGACCGGAACCACATCTCAGACGTGCCAGAACCATGTGCATGAGATGCTGGAACCACACCCCGAACAGACGGAAAACACCTGCCAGACCCGTCTGAACAACCTGCCGAGCACGCCGGAGCCACCTGCTCGACTCGCCGGAACCACCTACCTGACATGCCCAAATCACCAGCCGGGTATGCCAGAACCACTTGGCGGACACTCCGGAATCCTCTGCCGGACATGCCGGAACCAGCTCTCAGACACACCAGAACCACGTGCCGGAGACGCCGGAAGCACCTGCCGAGCATGCCGGAGCCACCTGCTCGACTCGCTGGAAACACCTGCCGGACACGCCAAAATCACCTGCCGGGTACGCCAGAACCACCTGGCGGACACTCCGAAATCACCTGTCGCGCATGCCGGAACCACCTCTCAGACGTGCCGGAAGCACGTGCCGGACACGCCGGAATCACCTACCGGACAGACCGGAACCACCTGCCGAGCACGCCGGAGCCACCTGTTCGACTCGCTGGAACCACCTGCCGGACAGGCCAATATCAACTGCTGGCTATGCCAGAACCACCTGGGGGACGGTCCGGAATCACCTGCCAGCCATGGCGGAACCACCTCTCAGACGTACCAGAACCACCTGCCGGAGAAGCTGGAAACACGTCCTGGACAGTCTGGAACCACCTGCCGGCCAAGCCTGAACCACCTGCCAAGCACAACGGAACAACCTGCCAGACACGCCAAAATCACCTGCGTGTTATGCCAGAACCACTTGGAGGACTCTCTGGGATGACCTGCCGGGCATGCCGGAACCACCTCTCAGACGTGCCAGAACCATGTGGCGGACAGTCCGGAATCACCTGTTGGGCATGCGCAACCAACTCTGAGACGTACCAGAACCACATGCCGTGCCGGCTGGAACCACCTACCGGACAGACCGGAATCACCTTTCGGGCATGCCGGAACCACCTGTCAGATGTGCCAGAAACACGTGCCGGAGACGCCGGAAGCACCTGCCAAGCACGTTGGAACCACCTGCTCAACTCGCCTGAACCACCTGCCGGACATGCCAAAATCACCTGCCGACTATGCCAGAACCACTTGGCGAACACTCCGGAATCACTTGCCGGGCATGCAGGAACCACCTCTCAGACATGCCAGAACCCCGTGCCAATGACCCCGGAAGCACCAGCCGAGCACGCCGGAACCACCTGCTCGACTCGCCAGAACCACCTGCCGATCACGCAAAAATCACCTGCCGGCTACGCCACAACCAGTTGGTGAACACTTTGGAATCACCTGCCAGGCTTGCTGGAACCACCTGCCAGTCATGCCAAAATCACCTGCCAACTACGCCAGAACCGCTTGGCGGACACTGCGGAAACACCTGTCGGGCCGGCTGGAACCACATCTCAGACGTGCCAGAAACGTGTTCATGAGATGCTGGAACCACACCCCGAACAGACGGATACCACCTGCCAGAACCGCCTGAACCACCTGCTGAGCACGCCGGAACCACCTGCTCGACTCACCGGTACCACCTCCCTGACACGCCAAAATCACCTGCTGGGTATGCCAGATCCACTTGGCGGACACTCCGGAATCATCTGCCGGACATGCCGGAACCAGCTCTCAGACACACCAGAACCAAGTGCCGGAGACGCCGGAAGCACCTGCCGAGCATGCCGGAGCCACCTGCTCGACTCACCAGAAACACCTGCCGGACACGCCAAAATCACCTGCCGGGTACGCCAGAACCACCTGGCGGACACTCCGGAATCACCTGTCGCGCATGACGGAACCACCTCTCAGACGTGCCGGAAGCACGTGCCAGACACGCCGGAAACACCTACCGGAAAGACCGGAACCACCTGCCAAGAACGCCGGAGCCACCTGTTCGACTCGCTGGAACCACCTGCCGGACAGGCCAATATCAACTGCTGGCTATGCCAGAACCACCTGGGGGACAGTCCGGGTTCAACTGCCAGCCATGGCGGAACCACCTCTCAGACGTACCAGAACCACCTGCCAGAGAAGCTGGAAACACGTCCTGGACAGACTGGAACCACGTGACGGCCATGCCTGAACCACCTGCCGAGCACGGCGGAACCACCTGCGGGACACGCCAAAATCACTTGCGGGCTACGCCAGAACCACTTGGACGACTCTCCGAAATGACCTGCCGGGCATGTTGGAACCACCTCTCAGACGTGCCAGAAGCACGTGGCGGACAGTCCGGAATCACCTGTTGGGCATACGCAACCACCTCTGACACGTACCAGAACCACGTGCCGTGCACGCCGGAACCACCTACCGGACAGACCGGAATCAACTTTTGGGCATGCCGGAACCACCAGTCAGATGTGCCAGAAACACGTGCCGGAGACGCCGGAAGCACCTGCCGAGCACGTCGCAACCACCTGCTCAACTCGCCTGAACCACCTGCCGGACACGCCAAATTCACCTGCCCGCTACACCAGCACCACTTCGGGGACAAGCCGGAATCACGTGAGGGGCATGATGGCACAGCCTCTCAGACTGAACCTCGTGCCGGACACCACAGAACCACCTGCCGGACAGACCGGAACCACCTGCCGGACACGCCGGAACCACTGGCTCGACCCGCCGGAACGACCGCTGGACATGCAAAATCACCTGCCGGCTACGCCGGAAACACTTGGCGAACACTCCGGAATCACCTGCCGGGCATGCCGGAACCACCTCTCAGATATGCCAGAACCACGTGCCAATGACCCCGGAAGCACCTGCCGAGCACGCCGGAACCACCTGCTCGACTCGCCAGAACCACCTGCCGGACACGCAAAAATCACCTGCCGGCTACGCCACAACCAGTTGGGGAACACTTCGGAATCACCTGCCGGGCTTGCTGGAACCACCTGCCGGTCATGCCAAAATCACCTGGCAACTACGCCAGTACCACTTGGCGGACACTGTGGAAACACCTGTCGGGCCGGCCGGAACCACATCTCAGACGTGCCAGAACCATGTGCATGAGATGCTGGAACCACACCCCGAACAGACGGAAAACACCTGCCAGACCCGTCTGAACAACCTGCCGAGCATGCCGGAGCCACCTGCTCGACTCGCCGGAACCACCTACCTGACATGCCCAAATCACCAGCCGGGTATGCCAGAACCACTTGGCGGACACTCCGGAATCATCTGCCGGACATGCCGGAACCAGCTCTCAGACACACCAGAACCACGTGCCGGAGACGCCGGAAGCACCTGCCGAGCATGCCGGAGCCACCTGCTCGACTCGCCAGAAACACCTGCCGGACACGCCAAAATCACCTGCGTGTTATGCCAGAACCACTTGGAGGACTCTCTGGGATGACCTGCCGGGCATGCCGGAACCACCTCTCAGACGTGCCAGAACCATGTGGCGGACAGTCCGGAATCACCTGTTGGGCATGCGCAACCACCTCTGAGACGTACCAGAACCACATGCCGTGCCGGCTGGAACCACCTACCGGACAGACCGGAATCACCTTTCGGGCATGCCGGAACCACCTGTCAGATGTGCCAGAAACACGTGCCGGAGACGCCGGAAGCACCTGCGAAGCACGTTGGAACCACCTGCTCAACTCGCCTGAACCACCTGCCGGACATGCCAAAATCACCTGCCGACTATGCCAGAACCACTTGGCGAACACTCCGGAATCACTTGCCGGGCATGCAGGAACCACCTCTCAGACATGCCAGAACCCCGTGCCAATGACCCCGGAAGCACCAGCCGAGCACGCCGGAACCACCTGCTCGACTCGCCAGAACCACCTGCCGATCACGCAAAAATCACCTGCCGGCTACGCCACAACCAGTTGGTGAACACTTTGGAATCACCTGCCAGGCTTGCTGGAACCACCTGCCAGTCATGCCAAAATCACCTGCCAACTACGCCAGAACCGCTTGGCGGACACTGCGGAAACACCTGTCGGGCCGGCTGGAACCACATCTCAGACGTGCCAGAAACGTGTTCATGAGATGCTGGAACCACACCCCGAACAGACGGATACCACCTGCCAGAACCGCCTGAACCACCTGCTGAGCACGCCGGAACCACCTGCTCGACTCACCGGTACCACCTCCCTGACACGCCAAAATCACCTGCTGGGTATGCCAGATCCACTTGGCGGACACTCCGGAATCATCTGCCGGACATGCCGGAACCAGCTCTCAGACACAACAGAACCAAGTGCCGGAGACGCCGGAAGCACCTGCCGAGCATGCCGGAGCCACCTGCTCGACTCACCAGAAACACCTGCCGGACACGCCAAAATCACCTGCCGGGTACGCCAGAACCACCTGGCGGACACTCCGGAATCACCTGTCGCGCATGACGGAACCACCTCTCAGACGTGCCGGAAGCACGTGCCAGACACGCCGGAAACACCTACCGGAAAGACCGGAACCACCTGCCAAGAACGCCGGAGCCACCTGTTCGACTCGCTGGAACCACCTGCCGGACAGGCCAATATCAACTGCTGGCTATGCCAGAACCACCTGGGGGACAGTCCGGGTTCAACTGCCAGCCATGGCGGAACCACCTCTCAGACGTACCAGAACCACCTGCCAGAGAAGCTGGAAACACGTCCTGGACAGACTGGAACCACGTGACGGCCATGCCTGAACCACCTGCCGAGCACGGCGGAACCACCTGCGGGACACGCCAAAATCACTTGCGGGCTACGCCAGAACCACTTGGACGACTCTCCGAAATGACCTGCCGGGCATGTTGGAACCACCTCTCAGACGTGCCAGAAGCACGTGGCGGACAGTCCGGAATCACCTGTTGGGCATACGCAACCACCTCTGACACGTACCAGAACCACGTGCCGTGCACGCCGGAACCACCTACCGGACAGACCGGAATCAACTTTTGGGCATGCCGGAACCACCAGTCAGATGTGCCAGAAACACGTGCCGGAGACGCCGGAAGCACCTGCCGAGCACGTCGCAACCACCTGCTCAACTCGCCTGAACCACCTGCCGGACACGCCAAATTCACCTGCCCGCTACACCAGCACCACTTCGGGGACAAGCCGGAATCACGTGAGGGGCATGCCGGCACAGCCTCTCAGACTGAACCTCGTGCCGGACACCACAGAACCACCTGCCGGACAGACCGGAACCACCTGCCGGACACGCCGGAACCACCGGCTCGACCCGCCGGAACGACCGCTGGACATGCAAAATCACCTGCCGGCTACGCCGGAAACACTTGGCGAACACTCCGGAATCACCTGCCGGGCATGCCGGAACAACCTCTCAGATATGCCAGAACCACGTGCCAATGACCCCGGAAGCACCTGCCGAGCACGCCGGAACCACCTGCTCGACTCGCCAGAACCACCTGCCGGACACGCAAAAATCCCCTGCCGGCTACGCCACAACCAGTTGGGGAACACTTCGGAATCACCTGCCGGGCTTGCTGGAACCACCTGCCGGTCATGCCAAAATCACCTGCCAACTACGCCAGTACCACTTGGCGGACACTGTGGAAACACCTGTCGGGCCGGCCGGAACCACATCTCAGACGTGCCAGAACCATGTGCATGAGATGCTGGAACCACACCCCGAACAGACGGAAAACACCTGCCAGACCCGTCTGAACAACCTGCCGAGCACGCCGGAGCCACCTGCTCGACTCGCCAGAACCATCTACCTGACATGCCCAAATCACCAGCCGTGTATGCCAGAACCACTTGGCGGACACTCCGGAATCCTCTGCCGGACATGCCGGAACCAGCTCTCAGACACACCAGAACCACGTGACGGAGACGCCGGAAGCACCTGCCGAGCATGCCGGAGCCACCTGCTCGACTCGCCAGAAACACCTGCCGGACACGCCAAAATCACCTGCCGGGTACGCCAGAACCACCTGGCGGACACTCCGAAATCACCTGTCGCGCATGCCGGAACCACCTCTCAGACGTGCCGGAAGCACGTGCCGGACACGCCGGAATCACCTACCGGACAGACCGGAACCACCTGCCGAGGACGCCGGAGCCACCTGTTCGACTCGCTGGAACCACCTGCCGGACAGGCCAATATCAACTGCTGGCTATGCCAGAACCACCTGGGGGACGGTCCGGAATCACCTGCCAGCCATGGCGGAACCACCTCTCAGACGTACCGGAACCACCTGCCGGAGAAGCTGGAAACACGTCCTGGACAGTCTGGAACCACCTGCCGGCCAAGCCTGAACCACCTGCCAAGCACAACGGAACAACCTGCCAGACACGCCAAAATCACCTGCGTGTTATGCCAGAACCACTTGGAGGACTCTCTGGGATGACCTGCCGGGCATGCCGGAACCACCTCTCAGACGTGCCAGAACCATGTGGCGGACAGTCCGGAATCACCTGTTGGGCATGCGCAACCAACTCTGAGACGTACCAGAACCACATGCCGTGCCGGCTGGAGCCACCTACCGGACAGACCGGAATCACCTTCGGGCATGCCAGAACCACCTGTCAGATGTGCCAGAAACACGTGCCGGAGACGCCGGAAGCACCTGCCAAGCACGTTGGAACCACCTGCTCAACTCGCCTGAACCACCTGCCGGACATGCCAAAATCACCTGCCGACTATGCCAGAACCACTTGGCGAACACTCCGGAATCACTTGCCGGGCATGCAGGAACCACCTCTCAGACATGCCGGAACCCTGTGCCAATGACCCAGGAAGCACCAGCCGAGCACGCCAGAACCACCTGCCGATCACGCAAAAATCACCTGCCGGCTACGCCACAACCAGTTGGTGAACACTTTGGAATCTCCTGCCAGGCTTGCTGGAAACACCTGCCAGTCATGCCAAAATCACCTGCCAACTACGCCAGAACCGCTTGGCGGACACTGCGGAAACACCTGTCGGGCCGGCTGGAACCACATCTCAGACGTGCCAGAAACGTGTTCATGAGATGCTGGAACCACACCCCGAACAGACGGATACCACCTGCCAGAACCGCCTGAACCACCTGCTGAGCACGCCGGAACCACCTGCTCGACTCACCGGTACCACCTCCCTGACACGCCAAAATCACCTGCTGGGTATGCCAGAACCACTTGGCGGACACTCCGGAATCATCTGCCGGACATGCCGGAACCAGCTCTCAGACACACCAGAACCAAGTGCCGGAGACGCCGGAAGCACCTGCCGAGCATGCCGGAGCCACCTGCTCGACTCGCCAGAAACACCTTCCGGACACGCCAAAATCACATGCCGGGTACGCCAGAACCACCTGGCGGACACTCCGAAATCACCTGTCGCGCATGCCGGAACCACCTCTCAGACGTGCCGGAAGCACGTGCCGGACACGCCGGAATCACCTACCGGACAGACCGGAACCACCTGCCGAGCACGCCGGAGCCACCTGTTCGACTCGCTGGAACCACCTGCCGGACAGGCCAATATCAAATGCTGGCTATGCCAGAACCACCTGGGGGACGGTCCGGAATCGCCTGCCAGCCATGGCGGAACCACCTCTCAGACGTACCAGAGCCACCTGCCGGAGAAGCTGGAAACACGTCCTGGACAGTCTGGAACCACCTGCCGGCCAAGCCTGAACCACCTGCCAAGCACAACGGAACAACCTGCCAGACACGCCAAAATCACCTGCGTGTTATGCCAGAACCACTTGGAGGACTCTCTGGGATGACCTGCCGGGCATGCCGGAACCACCTCTCAGACGTGCCAGAACCATGTGGCGGACAGTCCGGAATCACCTGTTGGGCATGCGCAACCACCTCTGAGACGTACCAGAACCACATGCCGTGCCGGCTGGAACCACCTACCGGACAGACCGGAATCACCTTTCGGGCATGCCGGAACCACCTGTCAGATGTGCCAGAAACACGTGCCGGAGACGCCGGAAGCACCTGCCAAGCACGTCGCAACCACCTGCTCAACTCGCCTGAACCACCTGCCGGACACGCCAAATTCACCTGCCCGCTACACCAGCACCACTTCGGGGACAAGCCGGAATCACGTGAGGGGCATGCCGGCACAGCCTCTCAGACTGAACCTCGTGCCGGACACCACAGAACCACCTGCCGGACAGACCGGAACCACCTGCCGGACACGCCGGAACCACCGGCTCGACCCGCCGGAACGACCGCTGGACATGCAAAATCACCTGCCGGCTACGCCGGAAACACTTGGCGAACACTCCGGAATCACCTGCCGGGCATGCCGGAACCACCTCTCAGATATGCCAGAACCACGTGCCAATGACCCCGGAAGCACCTGCCGAGCACGCCGGAACCACCTGCTCGACTCGCCAGAACCACCTGCCGGACACGCAAAAATCACCTGCCGGCTACGCCACAACCAGTTGGGGAACACTTCGGAATCACCTGCCGGGCTTGCTGGAACCACCTGCCGGTCATGCCAAAATCACCTGCCAACTACGCCAGTACCACTTGGCGGACACTGTGGAAACACCTGTCGGGCCGGCCGGAACCACATCTCAGACGTGCCAGAACCATGTGCATGAGATGCTGGAACCACACCCCGAACAGACGGAAAACACCTGCCAGACCCGTCTGAACAACCTGCCGAGCACGCCGGAGCAACCTGCTCGACTCGCCAGAACCATCTACCTGACATGCCCAAATCACCAGCCGGGTATGCCAGAACCACTTGGCGGACACTCCGGAATCCTCTGCCGGACATGCCGGAACCAGCTCTCAGACACACCAGGACCACGTGCCGGAGACCCCGGAAGCACCTGCCGAGCAGTCCGGAGCCACATGCTCGACTCGCGAGAAACACCCACCGGACACGCCAAAATCACCTGCCGGCTACGACAGAACCACCTGGCGGACACTCCGAAATCACCTGTCGCGCATGCCGGAACCACCTCTCAGACGTGCCGGAAGCACGTGCCAGACACGCCGGAATCACCTACCGGACAGACCGGAACCACCTGCCGAGCACGCCGGAGCCACCTGTTCGACTCGCTGGAACCACCTGCCGGACAGGCCAATATCAACTGCTGGCTATGCCAGAACCACCTGGGGGACGGTCCGGAATCACCTGCCAGCCATGGCGGAACCACCTCTCAGACGTACCAGAACCACCTGCCGGAGAAGCTGGAAACACGTCCTGGACATTCTGGAACCACCTGCCGGCCAAGCCTGAACCACCTGCCAAGCACAACGGAACAACCTGCCAGACACGCCAAAATCACCTGCGTGTTATGCCAGAACCACTTGGAGGACTCTCTGGGATGACCTGCCGGGCATGCCGGAACCACCTCTCAGACGTGCCAGAACCATGTGGCGGACAGTCCGGAATCACCTGTTGGGCATGCGCAACCACCTCTGAGACGTACCAGAACCACATGCCGTGCCGGCTGGAACCACCTACCGGACAGACCGGAATCACCTTTCGGGCATGCCGGAACAACCTGTCAGATGTGCCAGAAACACGTGCCGGAGACGCCGGAAGCACCTGCCAAGCACGTTGGAACCACCTGCTCAACTCGCCTGAACCACCTGCCGGACATGCCAAAATCACCTGCCGACTATGCCAGAACCACTTGGCGAACACTCCGGAATCACTTGCCGGGCATGCAGGAACCACCTCTCAGACATGCCAGAACCCCGTGCCAATGACCCCGGAAGCACCAGCCGAGCACGCCGGAACCACCTGCTCGACTCGCCAGAACCACCTGCCGATCACGCAAAAATCACCTGCCGGCTACGCCACAACCAGTTGGTGAACACTTTGGAATCACCTGCCAGGCTTGCTGGAACCACCTGCCAGTCATGCCAAAATCACCTGCCAACTACGCCAGAACCGCTTGGCGGACACTGCGGAAACACCTGTCGGGCCGGCTGGAACCACATCTCAGACGTGCCAGAAACGTGTTCATGAGATGCTGGAACCACACCCCGAACAGACGGATACCACCTGCCAGAACCGCCTGAACCACCTGCTGAGCACGCCGGAACCACCTGCTCGACTCACCGGTACCACCTCCCTGACACGCCAAAATCACCTGCTGGGTATGCCAGATCCACTTGGCGGACACTCCGGAATCATCTGCCGGACATGCCGGAACCAGCTCTCAGACACACCAGAACCAAGTGCCGGAGACGGCGGAAGCACCTGCCGAGCATGCCGGAGCCACCTGCTCGACTCGCCAGAAACACCTTCCGGACACGCCAAAATCACCTGCCGGGTACGCCAGAACCACCTGGCGGACACTCCAGAATCACCTGTCGTGCATGACGGAACCACCTCTCAGACGTGCCGGAAGCACGTGGCGGACAGTCCGGAATCACCTGTTGGGCATATGCAACCACCTCTGACACGTACCAGAACCACGTGCCGTGCACGCCGGAACCACCTACCGGACAGACCGGAATCAACTTTTGGGCATGCCAGAACCACCAGTCAGATGTGCCAGAAACACGTTCCGGAGACGCCGGAAGCACCTGCCCAGCACGTCGCAACCACCTGCTCAACTCGCCTGAACCACCTGCCAGACATGCCAAAATCACCTGCCGAGTATGCCAGAACCACTTGGCGAACACTCTGGAATCACTTGCCGGGCATGCAGGAACCACCTCTCAGACATGACAGAAGCCCGTGCCAATGACCCCGGAAGCACCAGCCGAGCACGCCGGAACCACCTGCTCGACTCGCCAGAAACACCTGCCGGACACGCAAAAATCACCTGCCGGGTACGCCAGAACCACCTGGCGGACGCTCCGGAATCACCTGTCGCGCATGCCGGAACCACCACTCAGACGTGCCAGAAGCACGTGCCAGACACGCCGGAAACACCTACCGGACAGACCGGAACCACCTGCCAAGAACGCCGGAGCCACCTGTTCGACTCGCTGGAACCACCTGCCGGACAGGCCAATATCAACTGCTGGCTATGCCAGAACCACCTGGGGGACGGTCCGGGATCACCTGCCAGCCATGGCGGAACCACCTCTCAGACGTACCAGAACCACCTGCCGGAGAAGCTGGAAACACGTCCTGGACAGACTGGAACCACGTGACGGCCATGCCTGAACCACCTGCCGAGCACGGCGGAACCACCTGCCGGACACGCCAAAATCACCGGCGGGCTACGCCAGAACCACTTGGGCGACTCTCCGAAATGACCTGCCGGGCATGTTGGAACCACCTCTCAGACGTGCCAGAAGCACGTGGCGGACAGTCCGGAATCACCTGTTGGGCATACGCAACCACCTCTGAGACGTACCAGAACCACGTGCCGTGCACGCCGGAACCACCTACCGGACACACCGGATTCAACTTTTGGGCATGCCGGAACCACCAGTCAGATGTGCCAGAAACACGTGCCGGAGACGCCGGAAGCACCTGCCGAGCACGTCGCAACCACCTGCTCAACTCGCCTGAACCACCTGCCGGACACGCCAAAATCACCTGCCCGCTACACCAGCACCACGTCGGGGACAAGCCGGAATCACGTGAGGGGCATGATGGCACAGCCTCTGAGACTGAACCTCGTTCCGGACACCACAGAACCACCTGCCGGACAGACCGGAACCACCTGTCGGACACGCCGGGACCACCGGCGCGACACGCCGGAACGACCGCTGGACATGCAAAATCACCTTCCGGCTACGCCGGAAACACTTGGCGAACTCTCCGGAATCACCTGCCGGTCATGCCGGAACCACCTCTCAGATATGCCAGAACCACGTGCCAATGACCCCAGAAGCACCTGCCGAGCACGCCGGAACCACCTGCTCGACTCGCCAGAACCACCTGCCGGACACGCAAAAATCACCCGCCGGCTACGCCACAACCAGTTGGGGAACACTTCGGAATCACCTGCCGGGCTTGCTGGAACCACCTGCCGGTCATGCCAAAATCACCTGGCAACTACGCCAGTACCACTTGGCGGACACTGTGGAAACACCTGTCGGGCCGGCCGGAACCACATCTCAGACGTGCCAGAACCATGTGCATGAGATGCTGGAACCACACCCCGAACAGACGGAAAACACCTGCCAGACCCGTCTGAACAACCTGCCGAGCACGCCGGAGCCACCTGCTCGACTCGCCGGAACCACCTACCTGACATGCCCAAATCACCAGCTGGGTATGCCAGAACCACTTGGCGGACACTCCGGAATCATCTGCCGGACATGCCGGAACCAGCTCTCAGACACACCAGAACCACGTGCCGGAGACGCCGGAAGCACCTGCCGAGCATGCCGGAGCCACCTGCTCGACTCGCCAGAAACACCTGACGGACACGCCAAAATCACCTGCCGGGTACGCCAGAACCACCTGGCGGACACTCCAAAATCACCTGTCGCGCATGCCGGAACCACCTCTCAGACGTGCCGGAAGCACGTGCCGGACACGCCGGAATCACCTACCTGACAGACCGGAACCACCTGCCGAGCACGCCGGATCCACCTGTTCGACTCGCTGGAACCACCTGCCGGACAGGCCCATATCAACTGCTGGCTGTGCCAGAACCACCTGGGGGACGGTCCGGAATCACCTGCCAGCCATGGCGGAACCACCTCTCAGACGTACCAGAACCACCTGCCGGAGAAGCTGGAAACACGTCCTGGACAGTCTGGAACCACCTGCCGGCCAAGCCTGAACCACCTGCCAAGCACAACGGAACAACCTGCCAGACACGCCAAAATCACCTGCGTGCTATGCCAGAACCACTTGGAGGACTCTCTGGGATGACCTGCCGGGCATGCCGGAACCACCTCTCAGACGTGCCAGAACCATGTGGCGGACAGTCCGGAATCACCTGTTGGGCATGCGCAACCACCTCTGAGACGTACCAGAACCACATGCCGTGCAGGCTGGAACCACCTACCGGACAGACCGGAATCACCTTTCGGGCATGCCGGAACCACCTGTCTGATGTGCCAGAAACACGTGCCGGAGACGCCGCAAGCACCTGACAAGCACGTTGGAACCACCTGCTCAACTCGCCTGAACCACCTGCCGGACATGCCAAAATCACCTGCCGACTATGCCAGAACCACTTGGCGAACACTCCGGAATCACTTGCCGGGCATGCAGGAACCACCTCTCAGACATGCCAGAACCCCGTGCCAATGACCCCGGAAGCACCAGCCGAGCACGCCGGAACCACCTGCTCGACTCGCCAGAACCACCTGCCGATCACGCAAAAATCACCTGCCGGCTACGCCACAACCAGTTGGGGAACACTTTGGAATCACCTGCCAGGCTTGCTGGAACCACCTGCCAGTCATGCCAAAATCACCTGCCAACTACGCCAGAACCGCTTGGCGGACACTGTGGAAACACCTGTCGGGCCGGCCGGAACCACATCTCAGACGTGCCAGAACCATGTGCATGAGATGCTGGAACCACACCCCGAACAGACGGAAAACACCTGCCAGACCCGTCTGAACAACCTGCCGAGCACGCCGGAGCCACCTGCTCGACTCGTCGGAACCACCTACCTGACATGCCCAAATCACCAGCCGGGTATGCCAGAACCACTTGGCGGACACTCCGGAATCCTCTGCCGGACATGCCGGAACCAGCTCTCAGACACACCAGAACCACGTGCCGGAGACGCCGGAAGCACCTGCCGAGCATGCCAGAGCCACCTGCTCGACTCGCCAGAAACACCTGCCGGACACGCCAAAATCACCTGCCGGGTACGCCAGAACCACCTGGCGGACACTCCGGAATCACCTGTCGCGCATGACGGAACCACCTCTCAGACGTGCCAGAAGCACGTGCCAGACACGCCGGAAACACCTACCGGACAGACCGGAACCACCAGCCAAGAACGCCGGAGCCACCTGTTCGACTCGCTGGAACCACCTGCCGGACAGGCCAATATCAACTGCTGGCTATGCCAGAACCACCTGGGGGACGGTCCGGGATCACCTGCCAGCCATGGCGGAACCACCTCTCAGACGTACCAGAACCACCTGCCGGAGAAGCTGGAAACACGTCCTGGACAGACTGGAACCACGTGACGGCCATGCCTGAACCACCTGCCGAGCACGGCGGAACCACCTGCCGGACACGCCAAAATCACCGGCGGGCTACGCCAGAACCACTTGGACGACTCTCCGAAATGACCTGCCGGGCATGTTGGAACCACCTCTCAGACGTGCCAGAAGCACGTGGCGGACAGTCCGGAATCACCTGTTGGGCATACGCAACCACCTCTGAGACGTACCAGAACCACGTGCCGTGCACGCCGGAACCACCTAACGGACACACCGGATTCAACTTTTGGGCATGCCGGAACCACCAGTCAGATGTGCCAGAAACACGTGCCGGAGACGCCGGAAGCACCTGCCGAGCACGTCGCAACCACCTGCTCAACTCGCCTGAACCACCTGCCGGACACGCCAAAATCACCTGCCCGCTACACCAGCACCACGTCGGGGACAAGCCGGAATCACGTGAGGGGCATGATGGCACAGCCTCTGAGACTGAACCTCGTGCCGGACACCACAGAACCACCTGCCGGACAGACCGGAACCACCTGTCGGACACGCCGGGACCACCGGCGCGACACGCCGGAACGACCGCTGGACATGCAAAATCACCTGCCGGCTACGCCGGAAACACTTGGCGAACACTCCGGAATCACCTGCCGGTCATGCCGGAACCACCTCTCAGATATGCCAGAACCACGTGCCAATGACCCCGGAAGCACCTGACGAGCACGCCGGAACCACCTGCTCGACTCGCCAGAACCACCTGCCGGACACGCAAAAATCACCCGCCGGCTACGCCACAACCAGTTGGGGAACACTTTGGAATCACCTGCCGGGCTTGCTGGAACCACCTGCCGGTCATGCCAAAATCACCTGCCAACTACGCCAGTACCACTTGGCGGACACTGTGGAAACACCTGTCGGGCCGGCCGGAACCACATCTCAGACGTGCCAGAAAGATGTGCATGAGATTCTGGAACCACACCCCGAACAGACGGAAAACACCTGCCAGACCCGTCTGAACACTCTGCCGAGCACGCCGGAGCCACCTGCTCGACTCGCCGGAACCACCTACCTGACATGCCCAAATCACCAGCTGGGTATGCCAGAACCACTTGGCGGACACTCCGGAATCATCTGCCGGATATGCCGGAACCAGCTCTCAGACACACCAGAACCACGTGCCGGAGACGCCGGAAGCACCTGCCGAGCATGCCGGAGCCACCTGCTCGACTCGCCAGAAACACCTGACGGACACGCCAAAATCACCTGCCTGGTACGCCAGAACCACCTGGCGGACACTCCGAAATCACCTGTCGCGCATGCCGGAACCACCTCTCAGACGTGCCGGAAGCACGTGCCGGACACGCCGGAATCACCTACCGGACAGACCGGAACCACCTGCCGAGCACGCCGGAGCCACCTGTTCGACTCGCTGGAACCACCTGCCGGACAGGCCCATATCAACTGCTGGCTGTGCCAGAACCACCTGGGGGACGGTCCGGAATCACCTGCCAGCCATGGCGGAACCACCTCTCAGACGTACCAGAACCACCTGCCGGAGAAGCTGGAAACACGTCCTGGACAGTCTGGAACCACCTGCCGGCCAAGCCTGAACCACCTGCCAAGCACAACGGAACAACCTGCCAGACACGCCAAAATCACCTGCGTGTTATGCCAGAAACACTTGGAGGACTCTCTGGGATGACCTGCCGGGCATGCCGGAACCACCTCTCAGACGTGCCAGAACCATGTGGCGGACAGTCCGGAATCACCTGTTGGGCATGCGCAACCACCTCTGAGACGTACCAGAACCACATGCCGTGCCGGCTGGAACCAACTACAGGACAGACCGGAATCACCTTTCGGGCATGCCGGAACCACCTGTCTGATGTGCCAGAAACACGTGCCGGAGACGCCGCAAGCACCTGCCAAGCACGTTGGAACCACCTGCTCAACTCGCCTGAACCACCTGCCGGACATGCCAAAATCACCTGCCGACTATGCCAGAACCACTTGGCGAACACTCCGGAATCACTTGCCGGGCATGCAGGAACCACCTCTCAGACATGCCAGAACCCCGTGCCAGTGACCCCGGAAGCACCAGCCGAGCACGCCGGAACCACCTGCTCGACTCGCCAGAACCACCTGCCGATCACGCAAAAATCACCTGCCGGCTACGCCACAACCAGTTGGGGAACACTTTGGAATCACCTGCCAGGCTTGCTGGAACCACCTGCCAGTCATGCCAAAATCACCTGCCAACTACGCCAGAACCGCTTGGCGGACACTGTGGAAACACCTGTCGGGCCGGCCGGAACCACATCTCAGACGTGCCAGAACCATGTGCATGAGATGCTGGAACCACACCCCGAACAGACGGAAAACACCTGCCAGACCCGTCTGAACAACCTGCCGAGCACGCCGGAGCCACCTGCTCGACTCGTCGGAACCACCTACCTGACATGCCCAAATCACCAGCCGGGTATGCCAGAACCACTTGGCGGACACTCCGGAATCCTCTGCCGGACATGCCGGAACCAGCTCTCAGACACACCAGAACCACGTGCCGGAGACGCCGGAAGCACCTGCCGAGCATGCCGGAGCCACCTGCTCGACTCGCCAGAAACACCTGCCGGACACGCCAAAATCACCTGCCGGGTACGCCAGAACCACCTGGCGGACACTCCGGAATCACCTGTCGCGCATGACGGAACCACCTCTCAGACGTGCCAGAAGCACGTGCCAGACACGCCGGAAACACCTACCGGACAGACCGGAACCACCTGCCAAGAACGCCGGAGCCACCTGTTCGACTCGCTGGAACCACCTGCCGGACAGGCCAATATCAACTGCTGGCTATGCCAGAACCACCTGGGGGACGGTCCGGGATCACCTGCCAGCCATGGCGGAACCACCTCTCAGACGTACCAGAACCACCTGCCGGAGAAGCTGGAAACACGTCCTGGACAGACTGGAACCACGTGACGGCCATGCCTGAACCACCTGCCGAGCACGGCGGAACCACCTGCCGGACACGCCAAAATCACCGGCGGGCTACGCCAGAACCACTTGGACGACTCTCCGAAATGACCTGCCGGGCATGTTGGAACCACCTCTCAGACGTGCCAGAAGCACGTGGCGGACAGTCCGGAATCACCTGTTGGGCATACGCAACCACCTCTGAGACGTACCAGAACCACGTGGCGTGCACGCCGGAACCACCTACCGGACACACCGGATTCAACTTTTGGGCATGCCGGAACCACCAGTCAGATGTGCCAGAAACACGTGCCGGAGACGCCGGAAGCACCTGCCGAGCACGTCGCAACCACCTGCTCAACTCGCCTGAACCACCTGCCGGACACGCCAAAATCACCTGCCCGCTACACCAGCACCACTTCGGGGACAAGCCGGAATCACGTGAGGGGCATGATGGCACAGCCTCTCAGACTGAACCTCGTGCCGGACACCACAGAACCACCTGCCGGACAGACCGGAACCACCTGTCGGACACGCCGGGACCACCGGCGCGACACGCCGGAACGACCGCTGGACATGCAAAATCACCTGCCGGCTACGCCGGAAACACTTGGCGAACACTCCGGAATCACCTGCCGGTCATGCCGGAACCACCTCTCAGATATGCCAGAACCACGTGCCAATGACCCCGGAAGCACCTGCCGAGCAAGCCGGAACCACCTGCTCGACTCGCCAGAACCACCTGCCGGACACGCAAAAATCACCTGCCGGCTACGCCACAACCAGTTGGGGAACACTTCGGAATCACCTGCCGGGCTTGCTGGAACCACCTGCCGGTCATGCCAAAATCACCTGCCAACTACGCCAGTACCACTTGGCGGACACTGTGGAAACACCTGTCGGGCCGGCCGGAACCACATCTCAGACGTGCCAGAACCATGTGCATGAGATTCTGGAACCACACCCCGAACAGACGGAAAACACCTGCCAGACCCGTCTGAACACTCTGCCGAGCACGCCGGAGCCACCTGCTCGACTCGTCGGAACCACTTACCTGACATGCCCAAATCACCAGCTGGGTATGCCAGAACCACTTGGCGGACACTCCGGAATCATCTGCCGGACATGCCGGAACCAGCTCTCAGACACACCAGAACCACGTGCCGGAGACGCCGGAAGCACCTTCCGAGCATGCCGGAGCCACCTGCTCGACTCGCCAGAAACACCTGCCGGACACGCCAAAATCACCTGCCGGCTACGCCAGAACCACCTGGCAGACACTCCGAAATCACCTGTCGCGCATGCCGGAACCACCTCTCAGACGTGCCGGAAGCACGTGCCGGACACGCCGGAATCACCTACCGGACAGACCGGAACCACCTGCCGAGCACGCCGGAGCCACCTGTTCGACTCGCTGGAACCACCTGCCGGACAGGCCAATATCAACTGCTGGCTATGCCAGAACCACCTGGGGGACGGTCCGGAATCACCTGCCAGCCATGGCGGAACCACCTCTCAGACGTACCAGAACCACCTGCCGGAGAAGCTGGAAACACGTCCTGGACAGTCTGGAACCACCTGCCGGCCAAGCCTGAACCACCTGCCAAGCACAACGGAACAACCTGCCAGACATGCCAAAATCACCTGCGTGTTATGCCAGAACCACTTGGACGACTCTCCGAAATGACCTGCCGGGCATGTTGGAACCACCTCTCAGACGTGCCAGAAGCACGTGGCGGACAGTCCGGAATCACCTGTTGGGCATGCGCAACCACCTCTGAGACGTACCAGAACCACATGCCGTGCCGGCTGGAGCCACCTACCGGACAGACCGGAATCACCTTTCGGGCATGCCGGAACCACCTGTCAGATGTGCCAGAAACACGTGCCGGAGACGCCGGAAGCACCTGCCAAGCACGTTGGAACCACCTGCTCAACTCGCCTGAACCACCTGCCGGACATGCCAAAATCACCTGCCGACTATGCCAGAACCACTTGGCGAACACTCCGGAATCACTTGCCGGGCATGCAGGAACCACCTCTCAGATATGCCAGAACCCCGTGCCAATGACCCCGGAAGCACCAGCCGAGCACGCCGGAACCACCTGCTCGAATCGCCAGAACCACCTGCCGATCACGCAAAAATCACCTGCCGGCTACGCCACAACCAGTTGGTGAACACTTTGGAATCACCTGCCAGGCTTGCTGGAACCACCTGCCGGTCATGCCAAAATCACCTGCCAACTACGCCAGAACCGCTTTGCGGACACTGCGGAAACACCTGTCGGGGTGGCTGGAACCACATCTCAGACGTGCCAGAAACGTGTTCATGAGATGCTGGAACCACACCCCGAACAGACGGATACCACCTGCCAGAACCGCCTGAACCACCTGCTGAGCACGCCGGAACCACCTGCTCACTCACCGGTACCACCTCCCTGACACGCCAAAATCACCTGCTGGGTATGCCAGAACCACTTGGCGGACACTCCGGAATCATCTGCCGGACATGCCGGAACCAGCTCTCAGACACACCAGAACCAAGTGCCGGAGACGCCGGAAGCACCTGCCGAGCATGCCGGAGCCACCTGCTCGACTCGCCAGAAACACCTGCCGGACACGCCAAAATCACCTGCCGGGTACGCCAGAACCACCTGGCGGACACTCCGGAATCACCTGTCGCGCATGACGGAACCACCTCTCAGACGTGCCGGAAGCACGTGCCAGACACGCCGGAAACACCTACCGGACAGACCGGAACCACCTGCCAAGAACGCCGGAGCCACCTGTTCGACTCGCTGGAACCACCTGCCGGACAGGCCAATATCAACTGCTGGCTATGCCAGAACCACCTGGGGGACGGTCCGGAATCACCTGCCAGCCATGGCGGAACCACCTCTCAGACGTACCAGAACCACCTGCCGGAGAAGCTGGAAACACGTCCTGGACAGACTGGAACCACGTGACGGCCATGCCTGAACCACCTGCCGAGCATGGCGGAACCACCTGCCGGACACGCCGGAACCACCGGCTCGACCCGCCGGAACGACCGCTGGACATGCAAAATCACCTGCCGGCCACGCCGGAAACACTTGGCGAACACTCCGGAATCACCTGCCGGGCATGCCGGAAGCACCTCTCAGATATGCCAGAACCACGTGCCAATGACCCCGGAAGCACCTGCCGAGCACGCCGGAACCACCTGCTCGACTCGCCAGAACCACCTGCCGGACACGCAAAAATCACCTGCCGGCTACGCCACAACCAGTTGGGGAACACTTCGGAATCACCTGCCGGGCTTGCTGGAACCACCTGCCGGTCATGCCAAAATCACCTGCCAACTACGCCAGGACCACTTGGCGGACACTGTGGAAACACCTGTCGGGCCGGCCGGAACCACATCTCAGATGTGCCAGAACCATGTGCATGAGATGCTGGAACCACACCCCGAACAGACGGAAAACACCTGCCAGACCCGTCTGAACAACCTGCCGAGCACGCCGGAGCCACCTGCTCGACTCGCCGGAACCACCTACCTGACATGCCCAAATCACCAGCCGGGTATGCCAGAACCACTTGGCGGACACTCCGCAATCATCTGCCGGACATGCCGGTACCAACTCTCAGACACACCAGAACCACGTGCCGGAGACGCCGGAAGCACCTGCCGAGCATGCCGGAGCCACCTGCTCGACTCGCCAGAAACACCTGCCGGACACGCCAAAATCACCTGCCGGGTACGCCAGAACCACCTGGCGGACACTCCGAAATCACCTGTCGCGCATGCCGGAACCAACTCTCAGACGTGCCGGAAGCACGTGCCGGACACGCCAGAATCACCTACAGGACAGACCGGAACCACCTGCCGAGCACGCCGGAGCCACCTGTTCGACTCGCTGGAACCACCTGCCGGACAGGCCAATATCAACTGCTGGCTATGCCAGAACCACCTGGGGGACGGTCCGGGATCACCTGCCAGCCATGGCGGAACCACCTCTCAGACGTACCAGAACCACCTGCCGGAGAAGCTGGAAACACGTCCTGGACAGACTGGAACCACGTGACGGCCATGCCTGAACCACCTGCCGAGCACGGCGGAACCACCTGCCGGACACGCCAAAATCACCTGCGGGCTACGCCAGAACCACTTTGACGACTCTCCGAAATGACCTGCCGGGCATGCTGGAACCACCTCTCAGACGTGCCAGAAGCACGTGGCGGACAGTCCGGAATCACCTGTTGGGCATACGCAACCACCTCTGACACGTACCAGAACGACGTGCCGTGCACGCCGGAACCACCTACCGGACAGACCGGAATCAACTTTTGGGCATGCCGGAACCACCAGTCAGATGTGCCAGAAACACGTGCCGGAGACGCCGGAAGCACCTGCCGAGCACGTCGCAACCACCTGCTCAACTCGCCTGAACCACCTGCCGGACACGCCAAAATCACCTGCCCGCTACACCAGCACCGCTTCGGGGACAAGCCGGAATCACGTGAGGGGCATGCCGGCACAGCCTCTGAGACTGAACCTCGTGCCGGACACCACAGAACCACCTGCCGGACAGACCGGAACCACCTGCCGGACACGCCGGAACCACCGGCTCGACCCACCGGAACGACCGCTGGACATGCAAAATCACCTGCCGGCCACTCCGGAAACACTTGGTGAACACTCCAGAATCACCTGCCGGGCATGCCGGAACCACCTCTCAGATATGCCAGAACCACGTGCCAATGACCCTGGAAGCACCTGCCGAGCACGCCGGAACCACCTGCTCGACTCGCCAGAACCACCTGCCGGACACGCCAAAATCACCTGCCGGCTACGCCACAACCAGTTGGGGAACACTTCGGAATCACCTGCCGGGCTTGCTGGAACCACCTGCCGGTCATGCCAAAATCACCTGCCAACTACGCCAGTACCACTTGGTGGACACTGTGGAAACACCTGTCGGGCCGGCCGGAACCACATCTCAGACGTGCCAGAAACGTGTTCATGAGATGCTGGAACCACACCCCGAACAGACGGATACCACCTGCCAGAACCGCCTGAACCACCTGCTGAGCACGCCGGAACCACCTGCTCGACTCACCGGTACCACCTCCCTGACACGCCAAAATCACCTGCTGGGTATGCCAGAACCACTTGGCGGACATTCCGGAATCATCTGCCGGACATGCCGGAACCAGCTCTCAGACTCACCAGAACCAAGTGCCGGAGGCACCGGAAGCACCTGCCGAGCATGCCGGAGCCACCTGCTCGACTCGCCAGGAACACCTGCCAGACACGCCAAAATCACCTGCCGGGTACGCCAGAACCACCTGGCGGACACTCCGAAATCACCTGTCGCGCATGCCGGAACCACCTCTCAGACGTGCCGGAAGCACGTGCCGGACACTCCGGAATCACCTACCGGACAGACCGGAACCACCTGCCGAGCACGCCGGAGCCACCTGTTCGACTCGCTGGAACCACCTGCCGGACAGGCCAATATCAACTGCTGGCTATGCCAGAACCACCTGGGGGACGGTCCGGAATCACCTGCCAGCCATGGCGGAACCACCTCTCAGACGTACCAGAACCACCTGCCAGAGAAGCTGGAAACACGTCCTGGACAGTCTGGAACCACCTGCCGGCCAAGCCTGAACCACCTGCCAAGCACAACGGAACAACCTGCCAGACACGCCAAAATCACCTGCGTGTTATGCCAGAACCACTGGGAGGACTCTCTGGGATGACCTGCCGGGCATGCCGGAACCACCTCTCAGACGTGCCAGAACCATGTGGCGGACAGTCCGGAATCACCTGTTGGGCATGCGCAACCACCTCTGAGACGTACCAGAACCACATGCCGTGCAGGCTGGAACCGCCTATCGGACAGACCGGAATCACCTTTCGGGCATGCCGGAACCACCTGTCAGATGTGCCAGAAACACGTGCCGGAGACGCCGGAAGCACCTGCCAAGCACGTTGGAGCCACCTGCTCGACTCGCCAGAAACACCTGCCGGACACGCCAAAAATCACCTGCCGGCTACGCCAGAACCACCTGGCGGACACTCCGAAATCACCTGTCGCGCATGCCGGAACCACCTCTCAGACGTGCCGGAAGCACGTGCCGGACACGCCGGAATCACCTACCGGACAGACCGGAACCACCTGCCGAGCACGCCGGAGCCACCTGTTCGACTCGCTGGAACCACCTGCCGGACAGGCCAATATCAACTGCTGGCTATGCCAGAACCACCTGGGGGACAGTCCGGGATCACCTGCCAGCCATGGCGGAACCACCTCTCAGACGTACCAGAACCACCTGCCGGAGAAGCTGGAAACACGTCCTGGACAGACTGGAACCACGTGACGGCCATGCCTGAACCACCTGCCCAGCACGGCGGAACCACCTTCCGGACACGCCAAAATCACCGGCGGGCTACGCCAGAACCACTTGGACGACTCTCCGAAATGACCTGCCGGGCATGTTGGAACCACCTCTCAGACGTGCCAGAAGCACGTGGCGGACAGTCCGGAATCACCTGTTGGGCATACGCAACCACCTCTGAGACGTACCAAAACCACATGCCGTGCACGCCGGAACCACCTACCGGACAGACCGGAATCAACTTTTGGGCATGCCGGAACCACCAGTCAGATGTGCCAGAAACACGTGCCGGAGACGCCGGAAGCACCTGCCGAGCACGTCGCAACCACCTGCTCAACTCGCCTGAACCACCTGCCGGACACGCCAAAATCACCTGCCCGCTACACCAGCACCACTTCGGGGACAAGCCGGAATCACGTGAGGGGCATGCCGGCACAGCCTCTCAGACTGAACCTCGTGCCGGACACCACAGAACCACCTGCCGGACAGACCGGAACCACCTGCCGGACACGCCGGAACCACCGGCTCGACCCGCCGGAACGACCGCTGGACATGCAAAATCACCTGCCGGCTATGCCGGAAACACTTGGCGAACACTCCGGAATCACCTGCCGGGCATGCCGGAACCATCTCTCAGAAGTGCCGGAAGCACGTGCCGGACACGCCGGAGTCACCTACGGGACAGACCGGAACCACCTGCCGAGCACGCCGGAGCCAACTGTTCGACTCGCCGGAACCACCTACCTGACATGCCCAAATCACCAGCCGGGTATGCCAGAACCACTTGGCGGACACTCCGGAATCACCTGCCGGGCATGCCGGAACCACCTCTCAGATATGCCAGAACCACGTGCCAATGACCCCGGAAGCACCTGCCGAGCACGCCGGAACCACCTGCTCGACTCGCCAGAACCACCTGCCGGACACGCAAAAATCACCTGCCGGCTACGCCACAACCAGTTGGGGAACACTTCGGAATCACCTGCCGGGCTTGCTGGAACCACCTGCCGGTCATGCCAAAATCACCTGCCAACTACGCCAGTACCACTTGGCGGACACTGTGGAAACACCTGTCGGGCCGGCCGGAACCACATCTCAGACGTGCCAGAACCATGTGCATGAGATGCTGGAACCACACCCCGAACAGACGGAAAACACCTGCCAGACCCGTCTGAACAACCTGCCGAGCAAGCCGGAGCCACCTGCTCGACTCGCCGGAACCACCCACCTGACATGCCCAAATCACCAGCCGGGTATGCCAGAACCACTTGGCGGACACTCCGGAATCATCTGCCGGACATGCCGGAACCAGCTCTCAGACACACCAGAACCACGTGCTGTAGACGCCGGAAGCACCTGCCGAGCATGCCGGAGCCGCCTGCTCGACTCGCCAGAAACACCTGCCGGACACGCCAAAATCACCTGCCTGGTACGCTAGAACCACCTGGCGCACACTCCGAAATCACCTGTCGCGCATGCCGGAACCACCTCTCAGACGTGCCGGAAGCACGTGCCGGACACGCCGGAATCACCTACCGGACAGACCGGAACCACATGCCGAGCACGCCGGAGCCACCTGTTCGACTCGCTCGAACCACCTGCCGGACAGGCCAATATCAACTGCTGGCTATGCCACAACCACCTGGGGGATGGTCCGGAATCACCTGCCAGCCATGGCGGAACCACCTCCCAGACGTACCAGAACCACATGCCAGAGAAGCTGGAAACACGTCCTGGACAGACTGGAACCACGTGACGGCCATGCCTGAACCACCTGCCGAGCACGGCGGAACCACCTGCCGGACACGCCAAAATCACCTGCGGGCTACGCCAGAACCACTTGGACGACTCTCCGAAATGACCTGCCGGGCATGTTGGAACCACCTCTGAGACGTGCCAGAAGCACGTGGCGGACAGTCCGGAATCACCTGTTGGGCATACGCAACCACCTCTGACACGTACCAGAACCACGTGCCGTGCACGCCGGAACCACCTACCGGACAGACCGGAATCCACTTTTGGGCATGCCGGAACCACCAGTCAGATGTGCCAGAAACACGTGCCGGAGACGCCGGAAGCACCTGCCGAGCACGTCGCAACCACCTGCTCAACTCGCCTGAACCACCTGCCGGACACGCCAAAATCACCTGCCCGCTACACCAGCACCACTTCGGGGACAAGCCGGAATCACGTGAGGGGCATGCCGGCACAGCCTCTCAGACTGAAACTCGTGCCGGACACCACAGAACCACCTGCCGGACACGCCGGAACCACCGGCTCGACCCGCCGGAACGACCGCTGGACATGCAAAATCACCTGCCGGCTACGCCGGAAACACTTGGCGAACACTCCGGAATCACCTGCCGGGCATGCCGGAACCACCTCTCAGATATGCCAGAACCACATGCCAATGACCCCGGAAGCACCTGCCGAGCACGCCGGAACCACCTGCTCGACTCGCCAGAACCACCTGCCGGACACGCAAAAATCACCTGCCGGCTACGCAACAACCAGTTGGGGAACACTTCGGAATCACCTGCCGGGCTTGCTGGAACCACCTGCCGGTCATGCCAAAATCACCTGCCAACTACGCCTGTACCACTTGGCGGACACTGTGGAAACACCTGTCGGGCCGGCCGGAACCACATCTCAGACGTGCCAGAACCATGTGCATGAGATGCTGGAACCACACCCCGAACAGACGGAAAACACCTGCCAGACCCGTCTGAACAACCTGCCGAGCACGCCGGAGCCACCTGCTCGACTCGCCGGAACCACCTACCTGACATGCCCAAATCACCAGCCGGGTATGCCAGAACCACTTGGCGGACACTCCGGAATCCTCTGCCGGACATGCCGGAACCAGCTCTCAGACACACCAGAACCACGTGCCGGAGACGCCGGAAGCACCTGCCGAGCATGCCGGAGCCACCTGCTCGACTCGCCAGAAACACCTGCCGGACACGCCAAAATCACCTGCCGGGTACGCCAGAACCACCTGGCGGACACTCCGAAATCACCTGTCGCGCATGCCGGAACCACCTCTCAGGCACGTGCCAGAACCGAATCATCTAGCGGACAGACCGGAATCACCTGTCGGGCACGCGCAACCACCTGTGAGATTTACCAGAACCACCTGCCGGACAGGCCAATGCACTGCTGCCCGAACCACCTTCCGGACAGACCGGAATCACCTGTCGAGCCATGCCGGAACCACCTGTCAGACGTGCCAGAAACACGTGCCGGAGACGCTGGAAGCACCGTCCAACAGTTGGAACCACCTGCCGGCCAGCCTGAACCACCTGCCGAGCACGACGGACAACCTGCCGGACACGCCAAATCACCTGCGGGCTATGCCAGAACCACTTGGCGAACACTCCGGAATCACTTGCCGGGCATGCAGGAACCACCTCTCAGACATGCCAGAACCCCGTGGCGGACACGCCGGAATCACCTGTCGGGCATGCGCAACCACCTCTGAGACGTACCAGAACCAGCTGCCGTGCAGGCCGGAACCACCTAGCGGACAGACCGGAATCACCTTCGGGCATGCCGGAACCACCAGTCAGATGTGCCAGGAACACGTGCCGGAGACGCCGGAAGCACCTGCCGAGCACGTCGGAACCACCTGCTCGACTCGCTGAACCACCTGCCGATCACGCCAAAATCACCTGCCGGCTACGCCAGCACCACTCGCAAGCCGGAGTTGCGTGAGGGCATGCCGGCACAGCCTCTGGAATCGACCTCGTGCCAGGCGCTGGAACCACCTGCCAGACAGGCCAGACCACCTGCCGACACGCCGGAACCGCCGGCGGACACTGCGGAACGACCACTAGACGCGCGAGTCACCTGCCGGCTTCCCAGAAACACTACGACCTCCAACACCTGTCGGAGGCCGACCACCTCTGGGACGTGCAGAACCATGCGACAGTGCAGAAACGTGTTCATGAGCACTCACGCTGGACGTACCACACCACGTGCCGAACAGACGGATCCACCTGCCGAACCGCCTGAACCACCTGCGGGCACGCCGGAACCACCGTAGATGTGCCGACTCACGTGCAGAGCGCGGTACCACCTGCCGGCCGGACACGCCAAAATCACCTGCCGGCTATGCCAGAACCACTTGGCGAACACTCCGGAATCACTTGCCGGGCATGCCGGAACCAGCTCTCAGACATACCAGAACCAAGTGCCGGAGACCCCGGAAGCACCAGCCGAGCATGCCGGAAGCCACCTGCTCGACTCGCCAGAACCACCTGCCGGACACGCCAAAATCACCTGCCGGCTACGCCACAACCAGTTGGTGAACACTCTGGAATCACCTGCCGGGCTTGCTGGAACCACCTGCCGGTCATGCCAAAATCACCTGCCAACTACGCCAGAACCGCTTGGCGGACACTGCGGAAACACCTGTCGGGCCGGCGGAACCACATCTCAGACTTGCCAGAAACGTGTTCATGAGATGCTGGAACCACACCCCGAACAGACGGAAACCACCTGCCAGAACCGCTCTGAAGCCACCTGCCAATGAGCACGCCGGAGCCACCTGGCTCACTGCGGCGCGAACCACCTGACCTGACATGCCCTCACCTGCGGGTATGCCAAACCACCTGGCGGACACGCAAATCACCTGCGACGCAGAACCACCTGGCGGACACTACGGAATCACCTGCCGCGCATGCCGGAACCACCTCTCAGACGTGCCGGAAGCACGTGCCAGACACGCCGGAAACACCTACCGGACAGACCGGAACCACCTGCCAAGAACGCCGGAGCCACCTGTTCGACTCGCTGGAACCACCTGAAAGAAAGGCCAATATCAACTGCTGGCTATGCCAGTACCACCTGGGGGACAGTCCGGGATCACCTGCCAGCCATGGCGGAACCACCTCTCAGACGTACCAGAACCACCTGCCGGAGAAGCTGGAAACACGTCCTGGACAGACTGGAACCACGTGACGGCCATGCCTGAACCACCTGCCGAGCACGGCGGAACCACCTGCCGGACACGCCAAAATCACCTGCGGGCTACGCCAGAACCACTTGGACGACTCTCCGAAATGACCTGCCGGGCATGTCGAACCACCTCTCAGACGTGCCAGAAGCACGTGGCGGACAGTCCGGAATCACCTGTTGGGCATACGCAACCACCTCTGACACGTACCAGAACCACGTGCCGTGCACGCCGGAACCACCTACCGGACAGACCAGAATCAACTTTTGGGCATGCCGGAACCACCAGTCAGATGTGCCAGAAACACGTGCCGGAGACGCCGGAAGCACCTGCCGAGCACGTCGCAACCACCTGCTCAACTCGCCTGAACCACCTGCCGGACACGCCAAAGTCACCTGCCGGCTATGCCGGAAACACTGGCGAACACTCCGGAATCACCTGCCGGGCATGCCGGAACCACCTCTCAGATATGCCAGAACCACGTGCCAATGACCCCGGAAGCACCAGCCGAGCACGCCGGAACCACCTGCTCGACTCGCCAGAACCACCTGCCGATCACGCAAAAATCACCTGCCGGCTACGCCACAACCAGTTGGGGAACACTTTGGAATCACCTGCCGGGCTTGCTGGAACCACCTGCCGGTCATGCCAAAATCACCTGCCAACTACGCCAGTACCACTTGGCGGACACTGCGGGAACACCTGTCGGGCCGGCCGGAACCACATCTCAGACGTGCCAGAACCATGTGCATGAGATGCTGGAACCACACCCGAACAGACGGAAAACACCTGCCAGACCCGTCTGAACCAACCTGCCGAGCACGCCGGAGCCACCTGCTCGCCGTAACCACCTACCTGACATGCCCAAATCACCAGCCGGGTATGCCAGAACCACTTGGCGGACACTCCGGAATCATCTGCCGGACATGCCGGAACCAGCTCTCAGACACACCAGAACCACGTGCCGGAGACGCCGGAAGCACCTGCCGAGCATGCCGGAGCCACCTGCTCGACTCGCCAGAAACACCTGCCGGACACGCCAAAATCACCTGCCGGGTACGCCAGAACCACCTGGCGGACACTCCGAAACCACCTGTCGCGCATGCCGGAACCACCTCTCAGACGTGCCGGAAGCACGTGCCGGACACGCCGGAATCACCTACCGGACAGACCGGAACCACCTGCCGAGCACGCCGGAGCCACCTGTTCGACTCGCTGGAACCACCTGCCGGACACGCCATATCAACTGCTGGCTATGCCAGAACCACCTGGGGGACAGTCCGGAATCACCTGCCAGCCATGGCGGAACCACCTCTCAGACGTACCAGAACCACCTGCCGGAGAAGCTGGAAACACGTCCTGGACAGTCTGGAACCACCTGCCGGCCAAGCCTGAACCACCTGCCAAGCACAACGGAACAACCTGCCGGACACGCCAAAATCACCTGCGTGTTATGCCAGAACCACTTGGAGGACTCTCTGGGATGACCTGCCGGGCATGCCGGAACCACCTCGACGTGCCAGAACCATGTGGCGGACAGTCCGGAATCACCTGTTGGGCACCGCAACCACCTCTGAGACGTACCAGAACCACATGCCGTGCAGGCTGGAACCACCTACCGGACAGACCGGAATCACCTTCGGGCATGCCGGAACCACCTGTCAGATGTGCCAGAAACACGTGCCGGAGACGCCGGAAGCACCTGCCAAGCACGTTGGAACCACCTGCTCAACTCGCCTGAACCACCTGCCGGACATGCCAAAATCACCTGCCCGAGCTGCCAGAACCACTTGGCGAACACTCCGGAATCACTGGCCGGCCATGCAGGAACCACCTCTCAGACATGCCAGAACCCCGTGCCAATGACCCCGGAAGCACCTGCCGAGCACGCCGGAACCACCTGCTCGACTCGCCAGAACCACCTGCCGATCACGCAAAAATCACCTGCCGGCTAGCCACAACCAGTTGGTGAACACTTGGAATCACCTGCCAGGCTTGCTGGAACCACCTGCCAGTCATGCCAAAATCACCTGCCAACTACGCCAGAACCGCTTGGCGGACACTGCGGAAACACCTGTCGGGCCGGCTGGAACCACATCTCAGACGTGCCAGAAACGTGTTCATGAGATGCTGGAACCACACCCCGAACAGACGGATACCACCTGCCAGAACCGCCTGAACCACCTGCTGAGCACGCCGAAACCACCTGCTCGACTCACCGGTACCACCTCCCTGACACGCCAAAATCACCTGCTGGGTATGCCAGAACCACTTGGCGGACACTCCGGAATCATCTGCCGGACATGCCGGAACCAGCTCTCAGACACACCAGAACCACGTGCCGGAGACGCCGGAAGCACCTGCCGAGCATGCCGGAGCCACCTGCTCGACTCGCCAGAAACACCTGCCGGACACGCCAAAATCACCTGCCGGGTACGCCAGAACCACCTGGCGGACACTCCGGAATCACCTGCCGCGCATGCCGGAACCACCTCTCAGACGTGCCGGAAGCACGTGCCGACACGCCGGATCACCTACCGGACAGACCGGAACCACCTGCCGAGAACGCCGGAGCCACCTGTTCGACTCGCTGGAACCACCTGCCGGACAGGCCAATATCGAACTGCTGGCTATGCCAGAACCACCTGGGGGACAGTCCGGGATCACCTGCCAGCCATGGCGGAACCACCTCTCAGACGTACCAGAACCACCTGCCGGAGAAGCTGGAAACACGTCCTGGACAGACTGGAACCACGTGCGGCCATGCCTGAACCACCTGCCGCACGGCGGAACCACCTGCCGGACACGCAAAATCACCTGCGGGCTACGCCAGAACCACTTGGACGACTCCGAAATGACCTGCCGGGCATGTCGAACCACCTCTCAGACGTGCCAGAAGCACGTGGCGGCAGATCCGGAATCACCTTTGGGCATGCGCAACCACCTCTGAGACGTACCAGAACCACGTGCCGTGCAGGCCCGACCACCTACCGGACAGACCGGAATCACCTTTGGGCATGCCGAACCACCAGTCAGATGTGCCAGGAACACGTGCCGGAGACGCCGGAAGCACCTGCCGAGCACGTCGCAACCACCTGCTCAACTCGCCTGAACCACCTGCCGGACACGCCAAAATCACCTGCCCGCTACACCAGCACCACTTCGGGGACAAGCCGAATCGCGTGAGGGGCATGCCGGCACACCCTCAGACTGAACCTCGTGCCGGACACCACAGAACACCTGCCGGACACACCGGAACCACCTGCACGCGGCCGTCGAGACCGCCGGACATGCAAAATCACCTGCCGGTCGCGGAAACACTTGGCGAACACTGCGGAATAGCTCCGGGCATGCCGGAACCACCCCGGGATATGCACCAGTGCCAAGACCCGGAAGCACCTGCCGAGCACGCCGGAACCACCTGCTCGACTCGCCAGAACCACCTGCCGGACACGCAAAAATCACCTGCCGGCTACGCCACAACCAGTTGGGGAACACTCGGAATCACCTGCCGGGCTTGCTGGGAACCACCTGCCGGTCATGCCAAAATCACCTGCCAACTACGCCAGTACCACTTGGCGGACACTGTGGAAACACCTGTCGGGCGGCCGGAACCACATCTCAGACGTGCCAGAACCATGTGCATGAGATGCTGGAACCACACCCGAACAGACGGAAAACACCTGCCAGACCCGTCTGAACAACCTGCCGAGCACGCCGGAGCCACCTACCTGACATGCCCAAATGACCAGCCGGGTATGCCAGAACCACTTGGCGGACACTCCGGAATCATCTGCCGGACATGCCGGAACCAGCTCTCAGACACACCAGAACCACGTGCCGGAGACGCCGGAAGCACCTGCCGAGCATGCCGGAGCCACCTGCTCGACTCGCCAGAAACACCTGCCGGACACGCCAAAATCACCTGCCGGGTACGCCAGAACCACCTGGCGGACACTCCGGAATCACCTGTCGCGCATGCCGGAACCACCTCTCAGACGTGCCGGAAGCACGTGCCGGACACGCCGGAATCACCTACCGGACAGCCGGAACCACCTGCCGAGCACGCCGGAGCCACCTGTTCGACTCGCTGGAACCACCTGCCGGACAGGCCATATCAACTGCTGGCTATGCCAGAACCACCTGGGGGACGTGCCGGATCACCTGCCAGCCATGGCGGAACCACCTCTCAGACGTACCAGAACCACCTGCCGGAGAAGCTGGAAACACGTCCTGGACAGTCTGGAACCACCTGCCGGCCAAGCCTGAACCACCTGCCAAGCACAACGGAACAACCTGCCGGACACGCCAAAATCACCTGCGTGTTATGCCAGAACCACTTGGAGGACTCTCTGGGATGACCTGCCGGGCATGCCGGAACCACCTCTCAGACGTGCCAGAACCATGTGGCGGACAGTCCGGAATCACCTGTTGGGCATGCGCAACCACCTCTGAGACGTACCAGAACCACGTGCCGTGCCGGCTGCAACCACCTACCGGACAGACCGGAATCACCTTTCGGGCATGCCGGAACCACCTGTCAGATGTGCCAGAAACACGTGCCGGAGACGCCGGAAGCACCTGCCAAGCACGTTGGAACCACCTGCTCAACTCGCCTGAACCACCTGCCGGACATGCCAAAATCACCTGCCGACTATGCCAGAACCACTTGGCGAACACTCGGAATCACTTGCCGGGCATGCAGGAACCACCTCTCAGACATGCCAGAACCCCGTGCCAATGACCCCGGAAGCACCAGCCGAGCACGCCGGAACCACCTGCTCGACTCGCCAGAACCACCTGCCGATCACGCAAAAATCACCTGCCGGCTACGCCACAACCAGTTGGTGAACACTTGGAATCACCTGCCAGGCTTGCTGGAACCACCTGCCAGTCATGCCAAAATCACCTGCCAACTACGCCAGAACCGCTTGGCGGACACTGCGGAAACACCTGTCGGGCCGGCTGGAACCACATCTCAGACTTGCCAGAAACGTGTTCATGAGATGCTGGAACCACACCCCGAACAGACGGATCACCTGCCAGAACCGCCTGAACCACCTGCTGAGCACGCCGGAACCACCTGCTCGACTCACCGGTACCACCTCCCTGACACGCCAAAATCACCTGCTGGGTATGCCAGAACCACTTGGCGGACACTCCGGAATCATCTGCCGGACATGCCGGAACCAGCTCTCAGACACACCAGAACCACGTGCCGGAGACGCCGGAAGCACCTGCCGAGCATGCCGGAGCCACCTGCTCGACTCGCCAGAACCACCTGCCGGACACGCCAAAATCACCTGCCGGGTACGCCAGAACCACCTGGCGGCACTCGGAATCACCTGCCGCGCATGACGGAACCACCTCTCAGACGTGCCGGAAGCACGTGCCGGACACGCCGGAAACACCTACCGGACAGACCGGAACCACCTGCCGAGAACGCCGGAGCCACCTGTTCGACTCGCTGGAACCACCTACCGGAGCAGGCCAATATCAACTGCTGGCTATGCCAGAACCACCTGGGGGACAGTGCGGGATCACCTGCCAGCCATGGCGGAACCACCTCTCAGACGTACCAGAACCACCTGCCGGAGAAGCTGGAAACACGTCCTGGACAGACTGGAACCACGTGGCGGCCATGCCTGAACCACCTGCCGAGCACGGCGGAACCACCTGCCGGACACACGCCAAAATCACCTGCGGGCTACGCAAGAACCACTTGGACGACTCTCCGAAATGACCTGCCGGGCATGTCGGAACCACCTCTCAGACGTGCCAGAAGCACGTGGCGGCAGTCCGGAATCACCTGTTGGGCACTACGCAACCACCTCTGAGACGTACCAGAACCACGTGCCGTGCACGCCGGAACCACCTACCGGACAGACCGGAATCAACTTTTGGGCATGCCGGAACCACCAGTCAGATGTGCCAAACACGTGCCGGAGACGCCGGAAGCACCTGCCGAGCACGTCGCAACCACCTGCTCAACTCGCCTGAACCACCTACCGGACACGCCAAAATCACCTGCCCGCTACACCAGCACCACTTCGGGGACAAGCCGGAATCACGTGAGGGGCATGCCGGCACAGCCTCTCAGACTGAACCTCGTGCGGGACCCACAGAACCACCTGCCGGACAGACCGGAACCGCCTGCCGGACACGCCGGAACCACCGGCTCGACCCGCCGGAACGACCGCTGGACATGCAAAATCACCTTCCGGCTACGCCGGAACCACTTGGCGAACACTCCGGAATCACCTGCCGGGCATGCCGGAACCACCTCTCAGATATGCCAGAACCACGTGCCAATGACCCCGGAAGCACCTGCCGAGCACGCAGGAACCACCTGCTCGACTCGCCAAACCACCTGCCGGACACGCAAAAATCACCTGCCGGCTACGCCACAACCAGTTGGGGAACACTTCGGAATCACCTGCCGGGCTTGC
>NW_027226892.1:0-34337 GCF_037783145.1 Equus przewalskii
CTACCATTGTGCGAGATGCTCCAGGTAGGCTGTAAGAGCACTGTGCAGAGCGAGTTGTTTCTTAGCTTCCCAAAGAGCTGGAAGCAAGATGCTGTGGGGCCCAACTCGCCCTTTGGAAAGAAGCCTGCACGTTGTGCCTTTCGGCTCAAGGCAAAGTAGCACACCCAGAGCAGAAGTCCTACTTCAGCCAGATCAGGCCTGCAAAGAAACTGCGTTTCACAGGCCTTTGGAAGAGATGTTCCCGGTAGGCTGTAAGAGCACTGTGCAGAGCGAGTTGTTTCTTAGCTTCCCAAAGAGCTGGAAGCAAGATGCTGTGGGGCCCAGCTCGCCCTTTGGAAAGAAGCCTGCACGTTGTGCCTTTCAGCTCTAGGGCAAAGAAGCACACCCAGAGCAGAAGTCCTACTTCAGCCAGATCAGGCCTGCAAAGAAACTGCGTTTCACAGGCCTTTGGAGGAGATGTTCCCACTAGGCTGTAAGAGCACTGTGCAGAGCGAGTTGTTTCTTAGCTTCCCAAAGAGCTGGAAGCAAGATGCTGTGGGGCCCAACTCGCCCTTTGGAAAGAAGCCTGCACGTTGTGCCTTTCAGCTCTAGGGCAAAGTAGCACACCCAGAGCAGAAGTCCTACTTCAGCCAGATCAGGCCTGCAAAGAAACTGCGTTTCACAGGCCTTTGGAAGAGATGCTCCAGGTAGGCTGTAAGAGCACTGTGCAGAGCGAGTTGTTTCTTAGCTTCCCAAAGAGCTGGAAGCAAGATGCTGTGGGGCCCAACTCGCCCTTTGGAAAGAAGCCTGCACGTTGTGCCTTTCAGCTCTAGGGCAAAGTAGCACACCCAGAGCAGAAGTCCTACTTCAGCCAGATCAGGCCTGCAAAGAAACTGCGTTTCACAGGCCTTTGGAAGAGATGTTCCCGGTAGGCTGTAAGAGCACTGTGCAGAGCGAGTTGTTTCTTAGCTTCCCAAAGAGCTGGAAGCAAGATGCTGTGGGGCCCAGCTCGCCCTTTGGAAAGAAGCCTGCACGTTGTGCCTTTCAGCTCTAGGGCAAAGAAGCACACCCAGAGCAGAAGTCCTACTTCAGCCAGATCAGGCCTGCAAAGAAACTGCGTTTCACAGGCCTTTGGAAGAGATGTTCCCACTAGGCTGTAAGAGCACTGTGCAGAGCGAGTTGTTTCTTAGCTTCCCAAAGAGCTGGAAGCAAGATGCTGTGGGGCCCAACTCGCCCTTTGGAAAGAAGCCTGCACGTTGTGCCTTTCGGCTCTAGGGCAAAGTAGCACACCCAGAGCAGAAGTCCTACTTCAGCCAGATCAGGCCTGCAAAGAAACTGCGTTTCACAGGCCTTTGGAAGAGATGTTCCCCGTAGGCTGTAAGAGCACTGTGCAGAGCGAGTTGTTTCTTAGCTTCCCAAAGAGCTGGAAGCAAGATGCTGTGGGGCCCAACTCGCCCTTTGGAAAGAAGCCTGCACGTTGTGCCTTTCAGCTCTAGGGCAAAGTAGCACACCCAGAGCAGAAGTCCTACTTCAGCCAGATCAGGCCTGCAAAGAAACTGCGTTTCACAGGCCTTTGGAAGAGATATTCCCGGTAGGCTGTAAGAGCACTGTGCAGAGCGAGTTGTTTCTTAGCTTCCCAAAGAGCTGGAAGCAAGATGCTGTGGGGCCCAACTCGCCCTTTGGAAAGAAGCCTGCACGTTGTGCCTTTCAGCTCTAGGGCAAAGTAGCACACCCAGAGCAGAAGTCCTACTTCAGCCAGATCAGGCCTGCAAAGAAACTGCGTTTCACAGGCCTTTGGAAGAGATGTTCCCGGTAGGCTGTAAGAGCACTGTGCAGAGCGAGTTGTTTCTTAGCTTCCCAAAGAGCTGGAAGCAAGATGCTGTGGGGCCCAACTCGCCCTTTGGAAAGAAGCCTGCACGTTGTGCCTTTCAGCTCTAGGGCAAAGTAGCACACCCAGAGCAGAAGTCCTACTTCAGCCAGATCAGGCCTGCAAAGAAACTGCGTTTCACAGGCCTTTGGAAGAGATGTTCCCGGTAGGCTGTAAGAGCACTGTGCAGAGCGAGTTGTTTCTTAGCTTCCCAAAGAGCTGGAAGCAAGATGCTGTGGGGCCCAACTCGCCCTTTGGAAAGAAGCCTGCACGTTGTGCCTTTCAGCTCTAGGGCAAAGTAGCACACCCAGAGCAGAAGTCCTACTTCAGCCAGATCAGGCCTGCAAAGAAACTGCGTTTCACAGGCCTTTGGAAGAGATGTTCCCGGTAGGCTGTAAGAGCACTGTGCAGAGCGAGTTGTTTCTTAGCTTCCCAAAGAGCTGGAAGCAAGATGCTGTGGGGCCCAGCTCGCCCTTTGGAAAGAAGCCTGCACGTTGTGCCTTTCAGCTCTAGGGCAAAGAAGCACACCCAGAGCAGAAGTCCTACTTCAGCCAGATCAGGCCTGCAAAGAAACTGCGTTTCACAGGCCTTTGGAAGAGATGTTCCCGGTAGGCTGTAAGAGCACTGTGCAGAGCGAGTTGTTTCTTAGCTTCCCAAAGAGCTGGAAGCAAGATGCTGTGGGGCCCAACTCGCCCTTTGGAAAGAAGCCTGCACGTTGTGCCTTTCAGCTCTAGGGCAAAGTAGCACACCCAGAGCAGAAGTCCTACTTCAGCCAGATCAGGCCTGCAAAGAAACTGCGTTTCACAGGCCTTTGGAAGAGATGTTCCCGGTAGGCTGTAAGAGCACTGTGCAGAGCGAGTTGTTTCTTAGCTTCCCAAAGAGCTGGAAGCAAGATGCTGTGGGGCCCAGCTCGCCCTTTGGAAAGAAGCCTGCACGTTGTGCCTTTCAGCTCTAGGGCAAAGAAGCACACCCAGAGCAGAAGTCCTACTTCAGCCAGATCAGGCCTGCAAAGAAACTGCGTTTCACAGGCCTTTGGAACAGATGTTCCCACTAGGCTGTAAGAGCACTGTGCAGAGCGAGTTGTTTCTTAGCTTCCCAAAGAGCTGGAAGCAAGATGCTGTGGGACCCAACTCGCCCTTTGGAAAGAAGCCTGCACGTTGTGCCTTTCAGCTCTAGGGCAAAGTAGCACACCCAGAGCAGAAGTCCTACTTCAGCCAGATCAGGCCTGCAAAGAAACTGCGTTTCACAGGCCTTTGGAAGAGATGTTCCTGGTATGCTGTAAGAGCACTGTGCAGAGCGAGTTGTTTCTTAGCTTCCCAAAGAGCTGGAAGCAAGATGCTGTGGGGCCCAACTCGCCCTTTGGAAAGAAGCCTGCACGTTGTGCCTTTCAGCTCTAGGGCAAAGTAGCACACCCAGAGCAGAAGTCCTACTTCAGCCAGATCAGGCCTGCAAAGAAAGTGCGTTTCACAGGCCTTTGGAAGAGATGTTCCCGGTAGGCTGTAAGAGCAGTGTGCAGAGCGAGTTGTTTCTTAGCTTCCCAAAGAGCTGGAAGCAAGATGCTGTGGGGCCCAACTCGCCCTTTGGAAAGAAGCCTGCACGTTGTGCCTTTCAGCTCTAGGGCAAAGTAGCACACCCAGAGCAGAAGTCCTACTTCAGCCAGATCAGGCCTGCAAAGAAACTGCGTTTCACAGGCCTTTGGAAGAGATGTTCCCGGTAGGCTGTAAGAGCACTGTGCAGAGCGAGTTGTTTCTTAGCTTCCCAAAGAGCTGGAAGCAAGATTCTGTGGGGCCCAACTCGCCCTTTGGAAAGAAGCCTGCACGTTGTGCCTTTCAGCTCTAGGGCAAAGTAGCACACCCAGAGCAGAAGTCCTACTTCAGCCAGATCAGGCCTGCAAAGAAACTGCGTTTCACAGGCCTTTGGAAGAGATGTTCCCGGTAGGCTGTAAGAGCACTGTGCAGAGCGAGTTGTTTCTTAGCTTCCCAAAGAGCTGGAAGCAAGATGCTGTGGGGCCCAACTCGCCATTTGGAAAGAAGTCTGCACGTTGTGCCTTTCAGCTCTAGGGCAAAGTAGCGACACCCAGAGCAGAAGTCCTACTTCAGCCAGATCAGGCCTGCAAAGAAACTGCGTTTCACAGGCCTTTGGAAGAGATGTTCCCGGTAGGCTGTAAGAGCACTGTGCAGAGCGAGTTGTTTCTTAGCTTCCCAAAGAGCTGGAAGCAAGATGCTGTGGGGCCCAACTCGCCCTTTGGAAAGAAGCCTGCACGTTGTGCCTTTCAGCTCTAGGGCAAAGTAGCACACCCAGAGCAGAAGTCCTACTTCAGCCAGATCAGGCCTGCAAAGAAACTGCGTTTTACAGGCCTTTGGAAGAGATGTTCCAGGTAGGCTGTAAGAGCACTGTGCAGAGCGAGTTGTTTCTTAGCTTCCCAAAGAGCTGGAAGCAAGATGCTGTGGGGCCCAACTCGCCCTTTGGAAAGAAGCCTGCACGTTGTGCCTTTCAGCTCTAGGGCAAAATAGCACACCCAGAGCAGAAGTCCTACTTCAGCCAGATCAGGCCTGCAAAGAAACTGCGTTTCACAGGCCTTTGGAAGAGATGTTCGCGGTAGGCTGTAAGAGCACTGTGCAGAGCGAGTTGTTTCTTAGCTTCCCAAAGAGCTGGAAGCAAGATGCTGTGGGGCCCAACTCGCCCTTTGGAAAGAAGCCTGCACGTTGTGCCTTTCAGCTCTAGGGCAAAGTAGCACACCCAGAGCAGAAGTCCTACTTCAGCCAGATCAGGCCTGCAAAGAAACTGCGTTTCACAGGCCTTTGGAAGAGATGTTCCCGGTAGGCTGTAAGAGCACTGTGCAGAGCGAGTTGTTTCTTAGCTTCCCAAAGAGCTGGAAGCAAGATGCTGTGGGGCCCAACTCGCCCTTTGGAAAGAAGCCTGCACGTTGTGCCTTTCAGCTCTAGGGCAAAGTAGCACGCCCAGAGCAGAAGTCCTACTTCAGCCAGATCAGGCCTGCAAAGAAACTGCGTTTCACAGGCCTTTGGAAGAGATGTTCCCGGTAGGCTGTAAGAGCACTGTGCAGAGCGAGTTGTTTCTTAGCTTCCCAAAGAGCTGGAAGCAAGATGCTGTGGGGCCCAACTCGCCCTTTGGAAAGAAGCCTGCACGTTGTGCCTTTCAGCTCTAGGGCAAAGTAGCACACCCAGAGCAGAAGTCCTACTTCAGCCAGATCAGGCCTGCAAAGAAACTGCGTTTCACTGGCCTTTGGAAGAGATGTTCCCGGTAGGCTGTAAGAGCACTGTGCAGAGCGAGTTGTTTCTTAGCTTCCCAAAGAGCTGGAAGCAAGATGCTGTGGGGCCCAACTCGCCCTTTGGAAAGAAGCCTGCACGTTGTGCCTTTCAGCTCTAGGGCAAAGTAGCACACCCAGAGCAGAAGTCCTACTTCAGCCAGATCAGGCCTGCAAAGAAACTGCGTTTCACAGGCCTTTGGAAGAGATGTTCCCGGTAGGCTGTAAGAGCACTGTGCAGAGCGAGTTGTTTCTTAGCTTCCCAAAGAGCTGGAAGCAAGATGCTGTGGGGCCCAACTCGCCCTTTGGAAAGAAGCCTGCACGTTGTGCCTTTCAGCTCTAGGGCAAAGTAGCACACCCAGAGCAGAAGTCCTACTTCAGCCAGATCAGGCCTGCAAAGAAACTGCGTTTCACAGGCCTTTGGAAGAGATGTTCCCGGTAGGCTGTAAGAGCACTGTGCAGAGCGAGTTGTTTCTTAGCTTCCCAAAGAGCTGGAAGCAAGATGCTGTGGGGCCCAACTCGCCCTTTGGAAAGAAGCCTGCACGTTGTGCCTTTCAGCTCTAGGACAAAGTAGCACACCCAGAGCAGAAGTCCTACTTCAGCCAGATCAGGCCTGCAAAGAAACTGCGTTTCACAGGCCTTTGGAAGAGATGTTCCCGGTAGGCTGTAAGAGCACTGTGCAGAGCGAGTTGTTTCTTAGCTTCCCAAAGAGCTGGAAGCAAGATGCTGTGGGGCCCAACTCGCCCTTTGGAAAGAAGCCTGCACGTTGTGTCTTTCAGCTCTAGGGCAAAGTAGCTCACCCAGAGCAGAAGTCCTACTTCTGCCAGATCAGGCCTGCAAAGAAACTGCGTTTCACAGGCCTTTGGAAGAGATGTTCCCAGTAGGCTGTAAGAGCACTGTGCAGAGCGAGTTGTTTCTTAGCTTCCCAAAGAGCTGGAAGCAAGATGCTGTGGGGCCAAAATCGCCCTTTGGAAAGAAGCCTGCACGTTGTGCCTTTCAGCTCTAGGGCAAAGTAGCACACCCAGAGCAGAAGTCCTACTTCAGCCAGATCAGGACTGCAAAGAAACTGCGTTTCACAGGCCTTTGGAAGAGATGTTCCCGCTAGGCTGTAAGAGCACTGTGCAGAGCGAGTTGTTTCTTAGCTTCCCAAAGAGCTGGAAGCAAGATGCTGTGGGGCCCAACTCGCCCTTTTGAAAGAAGCCTGCACGTTGTGCCTTTCAGCTCTAGGGCAAAGTAGCACACCCAGAGCAGAAGTCCTACTTCAGCCAGATCAGGCCTGCAAAGAAACTGCGTTTCACAGGCCTTTGGAAGAGATGTTCCCGGTAGGCTGTAAGAGCACTGTGCAGAGCGAGTTGTTTCTTAGCTTCCCAAAGAGCTGGAAGCAAGATGCTGTGGGGCCAAACTCGCCCTTTGGAAAGAAGCCTGCACGTTGTGCCTTTCAGCTCTAGGGCAAAGTAGCACACCCAGAGCAGAAGTCCTACTTCAGCCAGATCAGGCCTGCAAAGAAACTGCGTTTCACAGGCCTTTGGAAGAGATGTTCCAACTAGGCTGTAAGAGCACTGTGCAGAGCGAGTTGTTTCTTAGCTTCCCAAAGAGCTGGAAGCAAGATGCTGTGGGGCCCAACTCGCCCTTTTGAAAGAAGCCTGCACGTTGTGCCTTTCAGCTCTAGGGCAAAGTAGCACACCCAGAGCAGAAGTCCTACTCCAGCCAGATCAGGCCTGCAAAGAAACTGCGTTTCACAGGCCTTTGGAAGAGATGTTCCCGGTAGGCTGTAAGAGCACTGTGCAGAGCGAGTTGTTTCTTAGCTTCCCAAAGAGCTGGAAGCAAGATGCTGTGGGGCCCAACTCGCCCTTTGGAAAGAAGCCTGCACGTTGTGCCTTTCAGCTCTAGGGCAAAGTAGCACACCCAGAGCAGAAGTCCTACTCCAGCCAGATCAGGCCTGCAAAGAAACTGCGTTTCACAGGCCTTTGGAAGAGATGTTCGCACTAGGCTGTAAGAGCACTGTGCAGAGCGAGTTGTTTCTTAGCTTCCCAAAGAGCTGGAAGCAAGATGCTGTGGGACCCAACTCGCCCCTTTGAAAGAAGCCTGCACGTTGTGCCTTTCAGCTCTAGGGCAAAGAAGCACACCCAGAGCAGAAGTGCTACTTCAGCCAGATCAGGCCTGCAAAGAAACTGCGTTTCACAGGCCTTTGGAAGAGATGTTCCCGGTAGGCTGTAAGAGCACTGTGCAGAGCGAGTTGTTTCTTAGCTTCCCAAAGAGCTGGAAGCAAGATGCTGTGGGGCCCAACTCGCCCTTTGGAAAGAAGCCTGCACGTTGTGCCTTTCGGCTCTAGGGCAAAGTAGCACACCCAGAGCAGAAGTCCTACTTCAGCCAGATCAGGCCTGCAAAGAAACTGCGTTTCACAGGCCTTTGGAAGAGATGTTCCCGGTAGGCTGTAAGAGCACTGTGCAGAGCGAGTTGTTTCTTAGCTTCCCAAAGAGCTGGAAGCAAGATGCTGTGGGGCCCAACTCGCCCTTTGGAAAGAAGCCTGCACGTTGTGCCTTTCAGCTCTAGGGCAAAGTAGCACGCCCAGAGCAGAAGTCCTACTTCAGCCAGATCAGGCCTGCAAAGAAACTGCGTTTCACAGGCCTTTGGAAGAGATGTTCCCGGTAGGCTGTAAGAGCACTGTGCAGAGCGAGTTGTTTCTTAGCTTCCCAAAGAGCTGGAAGCAAGATGCTGTGGGGCCCAAATCGCCATTTGGAAAGAAGCCTGCACGTTGTGCATTTCAGCTCTAGGGCAAAGTAGCACACCCAGAGCAGAAGTCCTACTTCAGCCAGATCAGGCCTGCAAAGAAACTGCGTTTCACAGGCCTTTGGAAGAGATGTTCCCGGTAGGCTGTAAGAGCACTGTGCAGAGCGAGTTGTTTCTTAGCTTCCCAAAGAGCTGGAAGCAAGATGCTGTGGGGCCCAACTCGCCCTTTGGAAAGAAGCCTGCACGTTGTGCCTTTCGGCTCTAGGGCAAAGTAGCACACCCAGAGCAGAAGTCCTACTTCAGCCAGATCAGGCCTGCAAAGAAACTGCGTTTCACAGGCCTTTGGAAGAGATGTTCCCGGTAGGCTGTAAGAGCACTGTGCAGAGCGAGTTGTTTCTTAGCTTCCCAAAGAGCTGGAAGCAAGATGCTGTGGGGCCCAGCTCGCCCTTTGGAAAGAAGCCTGCACGTTGTGCCTTTCGGCTCTAGGGCAAAGAAGCACACCCAGAGCAGAAGTCCTACTTCAGCCAGATCAGGCCTGCAAAGAAACTGCGTTTCACAGGCCTTTGGAAGAGATGTTCCCACTAGGCTGTAAGAGCACTGTGCAGAGCGAGTTGTTTCTTAGCTTCCCAAAGAGCTGGAAGCAAGATGCTGTGGGGCCCAACTCGCCCTTTGGAAAGAAGCCTGCACGTTGTGCCTTTCAGCTCTAGGGCAAAGTAGCACACCCAGAGCAGAAGTCCTACTTCAGCCAGATCAGGCCTGCAAAGAAACTGCGTTTCACAGGCCTTTGGAAGAGATGCTCTTGGTAGGCTGTAAGAGCACTGTGCAGAGCGAGTTGTTTCTTAGCTTCCCAAAGAGCTGGAAGCAAGATGCTGTGGGGCCCAACTCGCCCTTTGGAAAGAAGCCTGCACGTTGTGCCTTTCAGCTCTAGGGCAAATTAGCACACCCAGAGCAGAAGTCCTACTTCAGCCAGATCAGGCCTGCAAAGAAACTGCGTTTCACAGGCCTTTGGAAGAGATGTTCCCGGTAGGCTGTAAGAGCACTGTGCAGAGCGAGTTGTTTCTTAGCTTCCCAAAGAGCTGGAAGCAAGATGCTGTGGGGCCCAACTCGCCCTTTGGAAAGAAGCCTGCACGTTGTGCCTTTCAGCTCTAGGGCAAAGTAGCACACCCAGAGCAGAAGTCCTACTTCAGCCAGATCAGGCCTGCAAAGAAACTGCGTTTCACAGGCCTTTGGAAGAGATGTTCCCACTAGGCTGTAAGAGCACTGTGCAGAGCGAGTTGTTTCTTAGCTTCCCAAAGAGCTGGAAGCAAGATGCTGTGGAGCCCAACTCGCCCTTTGGAAAGAAGCCTACACGTTGTGCCTTTCAGCTCTAGGGCAAAGTAGCACACCCAGAGCTGAAGTCCTACTTCAGCCAGATCAGGCCTGCAAAGAAAGTGCGTTTCACCGGCCTTTGGAAGAGATGTTCCAGGTAGGCTGTAAGAGCAGTGTGCAGAGCGAGTTGTTTCTTAGCTTCCCAAAGAGCTGGAAGCAAGATGCTGTGGGGCCCAAATCGCCATTTGGAAAGAAGCCTGCACGTTGTGCCTTTCAGCTCTAGGGCAAAGTAGCAAACCCAGAGCAGAAGTCCTACTTCAGCCAGATCAGGCCTGCAAAGAAACTGCGTTTCACAGGCCTTTGGAAGAGATGTTCCCGGTAGGCTGTAAGAGCACTGTGCAGAGCGAGTTGTTTCTTAGCTTCCCAAAGAGCTGGAAGCAAGATGCTGTGGGGCCCAACTCGCCCTTTGGAAAGAAGCCTGCACGTTGTGCCTTTCAGCTCTAGGGCAAAGTAGCACACCCAGAGCAGAAGTCCTACTTCAGCCAGATCAGGCCTGCAAAGAAACTGCGTTTCACAGGCCTTTGGAAGAGATGTTCCCGGTAGGCTGTAAGAGCACTGTGCAGAGCGAGTTGTTTCTTAGCTTCCCAAAGAGCTGGAAGCAAGATGCTGTGGGGCCCAACTCGCCCTTTGGAAAGAAGCCTGCACGTTGTGCCTTTCAGCTCTAGGGCAAAGTAGCACACCCAGAGCAGAAGTCCTACTTCAGCCAGATCAGGCCTGCAAAGAAACTGCGTTTCACAGGCCTTTGGAAGAGATGTTCCCGGTAGGCTGTAAGAGCACTGTGCAGAGCGAGTTGTTTCTTAGCTTCCCAAAGAGCTGGAAGCAAGATGCTGTGGGGCCCAACTCGCCCTTTGGAATGAAGCCTGCACGTTGTGGCTTACAGCTCTACGGCAAAGTAGCACACCCAGAGCAGAAGTCCTACTTCAGCAAGATCAGGCCTGCAAAGAAGCTGCGTTTCCCAGGCCTTTGGAAGAGATGTTTCCGGTAGGCTGTAAGAGCACTGCGCAGAGCGAGTGGTTTCTTAGCTTCCCAAAGAGCTGGAAGCAAGATGCTGTGTGGCCCATCTCGCCCTTTGGAAAGAAGCCTGCACGTTGTGCCTTTCAGCTCTAGGGCAAAGTAGCACACCCAGAGCAGAAGTCCTACTTCAGCCAGATCAGGCCTGCAAAGAAACTGCGTTTTACAGGCCTTTGGAAGAGATACTCCAGGTAGGCTGTAAGAGCACTGTGCAGAGCGAGTTGTTTCTTAGCTTCCCAAAGAGCTGGAAGCAAGATGCTGTGGGGCCCAACTCGCCCTTTGGAAAGAAGCCTGCACGTTGTGCCTTTCGGCTCTAGGGCAAAATAGCACACCAAGAGCAGAAGACCTACTTCAGCCAGGTCAGGCCTGCAAAGAAACTGCGTTTCACAGGCCTTTGGAAGAGATGTTCCCACTAGGCTGTAAGAGCACTGTGCAGAGCGAGTTGTTTCTTAGCTTCCCAAAGAGCTGGAAGCAAGATGCTGTGGGGCCTAACTCGCCCCTTTTAAAGAAGCCTGCACGTTGTGCCTTTCAGCTCTAGGGCAAAGTAGCACACCCAGAGCAGAAGTCCTACTTCAGCCAGATCAGGCCTGCAAAGAAACTGCGTTTCACAGGCCTTTGGAAGAGATGTTCCCGGTAGGCTGTAAGAGCACTGTGCAGACCGAGTTGTTTCTTAGCTTCCCAAAGAGCTGGAAGCGAGATGCTGTGGGGCCCAACTCGCCCTTTGGAAAGAAGCCTGCACGTTGTGCCTTTCAGCTCTAGGGCAAAGTAGCACACCCAGAGCAGAAGTCCTACTCCAGCCAGATCAGGCCTGCAAAGAAACTGCGTTTCACAGGCCTCTGGAAGAGATCTTCCCACTAGGCTGTCAGAGCACTGTGCAGAGCGAGTTGTTTCTTAGCTTCCCAAAGAGCTGGAAGCAAGATGCTGTGGGGCCCAACTCGCCCCTTTTAAAGAAGCCTGCACGTTGTGCCTTTCAGCTCTAGGGCAAAGTAGCACACCCAGAGCAGAAGTCCTACTTCAGCCAGATCAGGCCTGCAAAGAAACTGCGTTTCACAGGCCTTTGGAAGAGATGTTCGTGATATGCTGTAAGAGCACTGTGCAGAGCGAGTTGTTTCTTAGCTTCCCAAAGAGCTGGAAGCAAGATGCTGTGGGGCCCAACTCGCCCTTTGGAATGAAGCCTGCACGTTGTGGCTTACAGCTCTACGGCAAAGTAGCACACCCAGAGCAGAAGTCCTACTTCAGCCAGATCAGGCCTGCAAAGAAGCTGCGTTTCCCAGGCCTTTGGAAGAGATGTTTCCGGTCTGCTGTAAGAGCACTGTGCAGAGCGAGTTGTTTCTTAGCTTCCCAAAGAGCTGGAAGCAAGATGCTGTGGGGCCCAACTCGCCCTTTGGAAAGAAGCCTGCACGTTGTGCCTTTCGGCTCTAGGGCAAAGTAGCACACCCAGAGCAGAAGTCCTACTTCAGCCAGATCAGGCCTGCAAAGAAACTGCGTTTCACAGGCCTTTGGAAGAGATGTTCCCGGTAGGCTGTAAGAGCACTGTGCAGAGCGAGTTGTTTCTTAGCTTCCCAAAGAGCTGGAAGCAAGATGCTGTGGGGCCCAAGTCGCCCTTTGGAATGAAGCCTGCACGTTGTGCCTTTCAGCTCTAGGGCCAATTAGCACACCCAGAGCAGAAGTCCTACTTCAGCCAGATCAGGCCTGCAAAGAAACTGCGTTTCACAGGCCTTTGGAAGAGATGTTTCCGGTAGGCTGTAAGTACACTGTGCAGAGCGAGTGGTTTCTTAGCTTCCCAAAGAGCTGGAAGCAAGATGCTGAGGGGCCCAACTCGCCCTTTGGAAAGAAGCCTGCACGTTGTGCCTTTCAGCTCTAGGGCAAAGTAGCACACCCAGAGCAGAAGTCCTACTTCAGCCAGATCAGGCCTGCAAAGAAACTGCGTTTCACAGGCCTTTGGAAGAGATGTTCCCACTAGGCTGTAAGAGCACTGTGCAGAGCGAGTTGTTTCTTAGCTTCCCAAAGAGCTGGAAGCAAGATGCTGTGGAGCCCAACTCGCCCTTTGGAAAGAAGCCTACACGTTGTGCCTTTCACCTCTAGGGCAAAGTAGCACACCCAGAGCTGAAGTCCTACTTCAGCCAGATCAGGCCTGCAAAGAAACTGCGTTTCACAGGCCTTTGGAAGAGATGCTCCCGGTAGGCTGTAAGAGCAGTGTGCAGAGCGAGTTGTTTCTTAGCTTCCCAAAGAGCTGGAAGCAAGATGCTGTGGGGCCCAAATCGCCCTTTGGAAAGAAGCCTGCACGTTGTGCCTTTCAGCTCTAGGGCAAAGTAGCGAACCCAGAGCAGAAGTCCTACTTCAGCCAGATCAGGCCTGCAAAGAAACTGCCTTTCACAGGCCTTTGGAAGAGATGTTCCCGGTAGGCTGTAAGAGCACTGTGCAGAGCGAGTTGTTTCTTAGCTTCCCAAAGAGCTGGAAGCAAGATGCTGTGGGGCCCAACTCGTCCTTTGGAAAGAAGCCTGCACGTTGTGCCTTTCGGCTCTAGGGCAAAGTAGCACACCCAGAGCAGAAGTCCTACTTCAGCCAGATCAGGCCTGCAAAGAAACTGCGTTTCACATGCCTTTGGAAGACATGCTCCCCGGAGGCTGTAAGAGCACTGTGCAGAGCGAGTTGTTTCTTAGCTTCCCAAAGAGCTGGAAGCAAGATGCTGTGGGGCCCAACTCGCCCTTTGGAAAGAAGCCTGCACGTTGTGCCTTTCAGCTCTAGGGCAAAGTAGCACGCCCAGAGCAGAAGTCCTACTTCAGCCAGATCAGGCCTGCAAAGAAACTGCGTTTCACAGGCCTTTGGAAGAGATGCTCCCGGTAGGCTGTAAGAGCACTGTGCAGAGCGAGTTGTTTCTTAGCTTCCCAAAGAGCTGGAAGCAAGATGCTGTGGGGCCCAACTCGCCATTTGGAAAGAAGCCTGCACGTTGTGCCTTTCGGCTCTAGGGCAAAGTAGCGAACCCAGAGCAGAAGTCCTACTTCAGCCAGATCAGGCCTGCAAAGAAACTGCCTTTCACAGGCCTTTGGAAGAGATGTTCCCGGTAGGCTGTAAGAGCACTGTGCAGAGCGAGTTGTTTCTTAGCTTCCCAAAGAGCTGGAAGCAAGATGCTGTGGGGCCCAACTCGCCCTTTGGAAAGAAGCCTGCACGTTGTGCCTTTCAGCTCTAGGGCAAAGTAGCACACCCAGAGCAGAAGTCCTACTTCAGCCAGATCAGGCCTGCAAAGAAACTGCGTTTTACAGGACTTTGGAAGAGATGTTCCCGGTAGGCTGTAAGAGCACTGTGCAGAGCGAGTTGTTTCTTAGCTTCCCAAAGAGCTGGAAGCAAGATGCTGTGGGGCCCAACTCGCCCTTTGGAAAGAAGCCTGCACGTTGTGCCTTTCAGCTCTAGGGCAAAATACCACACCCAGAGCAGAAGTCCTACTTCAGCCAGATCAGGCCTGCAAAGAAACTGCGTTTCACAGGCCTTTGGAAGAGATGTTCCCGGTAGGCTGTAAGAGCACTGTGCAGAGCGAGTTGTTTCTTAGATTCCCAAAGAGCTGGAAGCAAGATGCTGTGGGGCCCAACTCGCCCTTTGGAATGAAGCCTGCACGTTGTGCCTTTCAGCTCTAGGGCCAATTAGCACACCCAGAGCAGAAGTCCTACTTCAGCCAGATCAGGCCTGCAAAGAAGCTGCGTTTCCCAGGCCTTTGGAAGAGATGTTTCCGGTAGGCTGTAAGAGCACTGTGCAGAGCGAGTTGTTTCTTAGCTTCCCAAAGAGCTGGAAGCAAGATGCTGTGGGACCCAACTCGCCCTTTGGAAAGAAGCCTGCACGTTGTGCCTTTCAGCTCTAGGGCAAAGTAGCACACCCAGAGCAGAAGTCCTACTTCAGCCAGATCAGGCCTGCAAAGAAACTGCCTTTCACAGGCCTTTGGAAGAGATGTTCCTGATAGGCTGTAAGAGCACTGTGCAGAGCGAGTTGTTTCTTAGCTTCCCAAAGAGCTGGAAGCAAGATGCTGTGGGGCCCAACTCGCCCTTTGGAAAGAAGCCTGCACGTTGTGCCTTTCAGCTCTAGGGCAAAGTAGCACACCCAGAGCAGAAGTCCTACTTCAGCCAGATCAGGCCTGCAAAGAAACTGCGTTTCACAGGCCTTTGGAAGAGATGTTTCCGGTAGGCTGTAAGAGCACTGTGCAGAGCGAGTTGTTTCTTAGCTTCCCAAAGAGCTGGAAGCAAGATGCTGTGGGGCCCAACTCGCCCTTTGGAAAGAAGCCTGCACGTTGTGCCTTTCAGCTCTAGGGCAAAGTAGCACGCCCAGAGCAGAAGTCCTACTTCAGCCAGATCAGGCCTGCAAAGAAACTGCGTTTCACAGGCCTTTGGAAGACATGCTCCCCGGAGGCTGTAAGAGCACTGTGCAGAGCGAGTTGTTTCTTAGCTTCCCAAAGAGCTGGAAGCAAGATGCTGTGGGGCCCAACTCGCCATTTGGAAAGAAGCCTGCACGTTGTGCCTTTCAGCTCTAGGGCAAAGTAGCAAACCCAGAGCAGAAGTCCTACTTCAGCCAGATCAGGCCTGCAAAGAAACTGCGTTTCACAGGCCTTTGGAAGAGATGTTCCCGGTAGGCTGTAAGAGCACTGTGCAGAGCGAGTTGTTTCTTAGCTTCCCAAAGAGCTGGAAGCAAGATGCTGTGGGGCCCAACTCGCCCTTTGGAAAGAAGCCTGCACGTTGTGCCTTTCAGCTCTAGGGCAAAGTAGCACACCCAGAGCAGAAGTCCTACTTCAGCCAGATCAGGCCTGCAAAGAAACTGCGTTTCACAGGCCTTTGGAAGAGATGTTCCCGGTAGGCTGTAAGAGCACTGTGCAGAGCGAGTTGTTTCTTAGCTTCCCAAAGAGCTGGAAGCAAGATGCTGTGGGGCCCAACTCGCCCTTTGGAAAGAAGCCTGCACGTTGTGCCTTTCAGCTCTAGGGCAAAGTAGCACACCCAGAGCAGAAGTCCTACTTCAGCCAGATCAGGCCTGCAAAGAAACTGCGTTTCACAGGCCTTTGGAAGAGATGTTCCCGGTAGGCTGTAAGAGCACTGTGCAGAGCGAGTTGTTTCTTAGCTTCCCAAAGAGCTGGAAGCAAGATGCTGTGGGGCCCAACTCGCCCTTTGGAAAGAAGCCTGCACGTTGTGCCTTTCAGCTCTAGGGCAAAGTAGCACACCCAGAGCAGAAGTCCTACTTCAGCCAGATCAGGCCTGCAAAGAAACTGCGTTTCACAGGCCTTTGGAAGAGATGTTTCCGGTAGGCTGTAAGAACACTGTGCAGAGCGAGTTGTTTCTTAGCTTCCCAAAGAGCTGGAAGCAAGATGCTGTGGGGCCCAACTCGCCCTTTGGAAAGAAGCCTGCACGTTGTGCCTTTCAGCTCTAGGGCAAAGTAGCACACCCAGAGCAGAAGTCCTACTTCAGCCAGATCAGGCCTGCAAAGAAACTGCGTTTCACAGGCCTTTGGAAGAGATGCTCCCGGTAGGCTGTAAGAGCACTGTGCAGAGCGAGTTGTTTCTTAGCTTCCCAAAGAGCTGGAAGCAAGATGCTGTGGGGCCCAAATCGCCATTTGGAAAGAAGCCTGCACGTTGTGCCTTTCAGCTCTAGGGCAAAGTAGCAAACCCAGAGCAGAAGTCCTACTTCAGCCAGATCAGGCCTGCAAAGAAACTGCCTTTCACAGGCCTTTGGAAGAGATGTTCCCGGTAGGCTGTAAGAGCACTGTGCAGAGCGAGTTGTTTCTTAGCTTCCCAAAGAGCTGGAAGCAAGATGCTGTGGGGCCCAACTCGCCCTTTGGAAAGAAGCCTGCACGTTGTGCCTTTCAGCTCTAGGGCAAAGTAGCACACCCAGAGCAGAAGTCCTACTTCAGCCAGATCAGGCCTGCAAAGAAACTGCGTTTCACAGGCCTTTGGAAGAGATGTTCCCGATAGGCTGTAAGAGCACTGTGCAGAGCGAGTTGTTTCTTAGCTTCCCAAAGAGCTGGAAGCAAGATGCTGTGGGGCCCAACTCGCCCTTTGGAATGAAGCCTGCACGTTGTGCCTTACAGCTCTAGGGCAAAGTAGCACACCCAGAGCAGAAGTCCTACTTCAGCCAGATCAGGCCTGCAAAGAAACTGCGTTTCACAGGCCTTTGGAAGAGATGTTCCCGGTAGGCTGTAAGAGCACTGTGCAGAGCGAGTGGTTTCTTAGCTTCCCAAAGAGCTGGAAGCAAGATGCTGTGGGGCCCAACTCGCCCTTTGGAAAGAAGCCTGCACGTTGTGCCTTTCAGCTCTAGGGCAAAGTAGCACACCCAGAGCAGAAGTCCTACTTCAGCCAGATCAGGCCTGCAAAGAAACTGCGTTTTACAGGCCTTTGGAAGAGATGTTCCCGGTAGGCTGTAAGAGCACTGTGCAGAGCGAGTTGTTTCTTAGCTTCCCAAAGAGCTGGAAGCAAGATGCTGTGGGGCCCAACTCGCCCTTTGGAAAGAAGCCTGCACGTTGTGCCTTTCAGCTCTAGGGCAAAGTAGCACACCCAGAGCAGAAGTCCTACTTCAGCCAGATCAGGCCTGCAAAGAAACTGCGTTTCACAGGCCTTTGGAAGAGATGTTCCCACTAGGCTGTAAGAGCACTGTGCAGAGCGAGTTGTTTCTTAGCTTCCCAAAGAGCTGGAAGCAAGATGCTGTGGGGCCCAACTCGCCCTTTGGAAAGAAGCCTGCACGTTGTGCCTTTCAGCTCTAGGGCAAAGTAGCACACCCAGAGCAGAAGTCCTACTTCAGCCAGATCAGGCCTGCAAAGAAACTGCGTTTCACAGGCCTTTGGAAGAGATGTTCCCGGTAGGCTGTAAGAGCACTGTGCAGAGCGAGTTGTTTCTTAGCTTCCCAAAGAGCTGGAAGCAAGATGCTGTGGGGCCCAACTCGCCCTTTGGAAAGAAGCCTGCACGTTGTGCCTTTCAGCTCTAGGGCAAAGTAGCACACCCAGAGCAGAAGTCCTACTTCAGCCAGATCAGGCCTGCAAAGAAACTGCGTTTCACAGGCCTTTGGAAGAGATGTTCCCGGTAGGCTGTAAGAGCACTGTGCAGAGCGAGTTGTTTCTTAGCTTCCCAAAGAGCTGGAAGCAAGATGCTGTGGGGCCCAAATCGCCCTTTGGAAAGAAGCCTGCACGTTGTGCCTTTCAGCTCTAGGGCAAAGTAGCAAACCCAGAGCAGAAGTCCTACTTCAGCCAGATCAGGCCTGCAAAGAAACTGCGTTTCACAGGCCTTTGGAAGAGATGTTCCCGGTAGGCTGTAAGAACACTGTGCAGAGCGAGTTGTTTCTTAGCTTCCCAAAGAGCTGGAAGCAAGATGCTGTGGGGCCCAACTCGCCCTTTGGAAAGAAGCCTGCACGTTGTGCCTTTCGGCTCTAGGGCAAAGTAGCACACCCAGAGCAGAAGTCCTACTTCAGCCAGATCAGGCCTGCAAAGAAACTGCGTTTCACAGGCCTTTGGAAGAGATGTTCCCCGTAGGCTGTAAGAGCACTGTGCAGAGCGAGTTGTTTCTTAGCTTCCCAAAGAGCTGGAAGCAAGATGCTGTGGGGCCCAACTCGCCCTTTGGAAAGAAGCCTGCACGTTGTGCCTTTCAGCTCTAGGGCAAAGTAGCACACCCAGAGCAGAAGTCCTACTTCAGCCAGATCAGGCCTGCAAAGAAACTGCGTTTCACAGGCCTTTGGAAGAGATGTTCCCGGTAGGCTGTAAGAGCACTGTGCAGAGCGAGTTGTTTCTTAGCTTCCCAAAGAGCTGGAAGCAAGATGCTGTGGGGCCCAACTCGCCCTTTGGAAAGAAGCCTGCACGTTGTGCCTTTCAGCTCTAGGGCAAAGTAGCACACCCAGAGCAGAAGTCCTACTTCAGCCAGATCAGGCCTGCAAAGAAACTGCGTTTCACAGGACTTTGGAAGAGATGTTCCCGGTAGGCTGTAAGAGCACTGTGCAGAGCGAGTTGTTTCTTAGCTTCCCAAAGAGCTGGAAGCAAGATGCTGTGGGGCCCAACTCGCCCTTTGGAAAGAAGCCTGCACGTTGTGCCTTTCAGCTCTAGGGCAAAGTAGCACACCCAGAGCAGAAGTCCTACTTCAGCCAGATCAGGCCTGCAAAGAAACTGCGTTTCACAGGCCTTTGGAAGAGATGTTCCCGGTAGGCTGTAAGAGCACTGTGCAGAGCGAGTTGTTTCTTAGCTTCCCAAAGAGCTGGAAGCAAGATGCTGTGGGGCCCAACTCGCCCTTTGGAATGAAGCCTGCACGTTGTGCCTTTCAGCTCTAGGGCAAATTAGCACACCCAGAGCAGAAGTCCTACTTCAGCCAGATCAGGCCTGCAAAGAAGCTGCGTTTCCCAGGCCTTTGGAAGAGATGTTTCCGGTAGGCTGTAAGAGCACTGTGCAGAGCGAGTTGTTTCTTAGCTTCCCAAAGAGCTGGAAGCAAGATGCTGTGGGGCCCAACTCGCCCTTTGGAAAGAAGCCTGCACGTTGTGCCTTTCAGCTCTAGGGCAAAGTAGCACACCCAGAGCAGAAGTCCTACTTCAGCCAGATCAGGCCTGCAAAGAAACTGCGTTTCACAGGCCTTTGGAAGAGATGTTCCCGGTAGGCTGTAAGAGCACTGTGCAGAGCGAGTTGTTTCTTAGCTTCCCAAAGAGCTGGAAGCAAGATGCTGTGGGGCCCAACTCGCCCTTTGGAATGAAGCCTGCACGTTGTGCCTTTCAGCTCTAGGGCAAAGTAGCACACCCAGAGCAGAAGTCCTACTTCAGCCAGATCAGGCCTGCAAAGAAACTGCGTTTCACAGGCCTTTGGAAGAGATGTTTCCGGTAGGCTGTAAGAGCACTGTGCAGAGCGAGTTGTTTCTTAGCTTCCCAAAGAGCTGGAAGCAAGATGCTGTGGGGCCCAACTCGCCCTTTGGAAAGAAGCCTGCACGTTGTGCCTTTCAGCTCTAGGGCAAAGTAGCACACCCAGAGCAGAAGTCCTACTTCAGCCAGATCAGGCCTGCAAAGAAACTGCGTTTCACAGGCCTTTGGAAGAGATGTTCCCAGTAGGCTGTAAGAGCACTGTGCAGAGCGAGTTGTTTCTTAGCTTCCCAAAGAGCTGGAAGCAAGATGCTGTGGGGCCCAACTCGCCCTTTGGAAAGAAGCCTGCACGTTGTGCCTTTCAGCTCTAGGGCAAAGTAGCACACCCAGAGCAGAAGTCCTACTTCAGCCAGATCAGGCCTGCAAAGAAACTGCGTTTCACAGGCCTTTGGAAGAGATGTTCCCGGTAGGCTGTAAGAGCACTGTGCAGAGCGAGTTGTTTCTTAGCTTCCCAAAGAGCTGGAAGCAAGATGCTGTGGGGCCCAACTCGCCCTTTGGAAAGAAGCCTGCACGTTGTGCCTTTCAGCTCTAGGGCAAAGTAGCACACCCAGAGCAGAAGTCCTACTTCAGCCAGATCAGGCCTGCAAAGAAACTGCGTTTCACAGGCCTTTGGAAGAGATGTTCCCGGTAGGCTGTAAGAGCACTGTGCAGAGCGAGTTGTTTCTTAGCTTCCCAAAGAGCTGGAAGCAAGATGCTGTGGGGCCCAACTCGCCCTTTGGAAAGAAGCCTGCACGTTGTGCCTTTCAGCTCTAGGGCAAAGTAGCACACCCAGAGCAGAAGTCCTACTTCAGCCAGATCAGGCCTGCAAAGAAACTGCGTTTTACAGGCCTTTGGAAGAGATGCTCCAGGTAGGCTGTAAGAGCACTGTGCAGAGAGAGTTGTTTCTTAGCTTCCCAAAGAGCTGGAAGCAAGATGCTGAGGGGCCCAACTAGCCCTTTGGAAAGAAGCCTGCACGTTGTGCCTTTCAGCTCTAGGACAAAGTAGCACACCCAGAGCAGAAGTCCTACTTCAGCCAGATCAGGCCTGCAAAGAAACTGCGTTTCACAGGCCTTTGGAAGAGATGTTCCCGGTAGGCTGTAAGAGCACTGTGCAGAGCGAGTTGTTTCTTAGCTTCCCAAAGAGCTGGAAGCAAGATGCTGTGGGGCCCAACTCGCCCTTTGGTAAGAAGCCTGCACGTTGTGTCTTTCGGCTCTAGGGCAAAGTAGCACACCCAGAGCAGAAGTCCTACTTCTGGCAGATCAGGCCTGCAAAGAAACTGCGTTTCACAGGCCTTTGGAAGAGATGTTCCCGGTAGGCTGTAAGAGCACTGTGCAGAGCGAGTTGTTTCTTAGCTTCCCAAAGAGCAGGAAGCAAGATGCTGTGGGGCCAAAATCGCCCTTTGGAAAGAAGCCTGCACGTTGTGCCTTTCAGCTCTAGGGCAAAATAGCACACCCAGAGCAGAAGTCCTACTTCAGCCAGATCAGGACTGCAAAGAAACTTCGTTTCACAGGCCTTTGGAAGAGATGTTCCCACTAGGCTGTAAGAGCACTGTGCAGAGCGAGTTGTTTCTTAGCTTCCCAAAGGGCTGGAAGCAAGATGCTGTGGGGCCTAACTCGCCCCTTTTAAAGAAGCCTGCACGTTGTGCCTTTCAGCTCTAGGGCAAAGTAGCACACCCAGAGCAGAAGTCCTACTTCAGCCAGATCAGGACTGCAAAGAAACTTCGTTTCACAGGCCTTTGGAAGAGATGTTCCCACTAGGCTGTAAGAGCACTGTGCAGAGCGAGTTGTTTCTTAGCTTCTCAAAGGGCTGGAAGCAAGATGCTGTGGGGCCTAACTCGCCCCTTTTAAAGAAGCCTGCACGTTGTGCCTTTCAGCTCTAGGGCAAAGTAGCACACCCAGAGCAGAAGTCCTACTGCAGCCAGATCAGGCCTGCAAAGAAACTGCGTTTCACAGGCCTTTGGAAGAGATGTTCCCGGTAGGCTGTAAGAGCACTGTGCAGAGCGAGTTGTTTCTTAGCTTCCCAAAGAGCTGGAAGCAAGATGCTGTGGGGCCCAACTCGCCCTTTGGAAAGAAGCCTGCACGTTGTGCCTTTCAGCTCTAGGGCAAAGTATCACACCCAGAGCAGAAGTCCTACTCCAGCCAGATCAGGCCTGCAAAGAAACTGCGTTTCACAGGCCTTTGGAAGAGATCTTCGCACTAGGCTGTAAGAGCACTGTGCAGAGCGAGTTGTTTCTTAGCTTCCCAAAGAGCTGGAAGCAAGATGCTGTGGGACCCAACTCGCCCCTTTTAAAGAAGCCTGCACGTTGTGCCTTTCAGCTCTAGGGCAAAGAAGCACACCCAGAGCAGAAGTGCTACTTCAGCCAGATCAGGCCTGCAAAGAAACTGCGTTTCACAGGCCTTTGGAAGAGATTTTCCCGGTAGGCTGTAAGAGCACTGTGCAGAGCGAGTTGTTTCTTAGCTTCCCAAAGAGCTGGAAGCAAGATGCTGTGGGGCCCAACTCGCCCTTTGGAAAGAAGCCTGCACTTTGTGCCTTTCGGCTCTAGGGCAAAGTAGCACACCCAGAGCAGAAGTCCTACTTCAGCCAGATCAGGCCTGCAAAGAAACTGCGTTTCACAGGCCTTTGGAAGAGATGTTCCCGGTAGGCTGTAAGAGCACTGTGCAGAGCGAGTTGTTTCTTAGCTTCCCAAAGAGCTGGAAGCAAGATGCTGTGGGGCCCAACTCGCCCTTTGGAAAGAAGCCTGCACGTTGTGCCTTTCAGCTCTAGGGCAAAGTAGCACGCCCAGAGCAGAAGTCCTACTTCAGCCAGATCAGGCCTGCAAAGAAACTGCGTTTCACAGGCCTTTGGAAGAGATGTTCCCGGTAGGCTGTAAGAGCACTGTGCAGAGCGAGTTGTTTCTTAGCTTCCCAAAGAGCTGGAAGCAAGATGCTGTGGGGCCCAAATCGCCATTTGGAAAGAAGCCTGCACGTTGTGCATTTCAGCTCTAGGGCAAAGTAGCACACCCAGAGCAGAAGTCCTACTTCAGCCAGATCAGGCCTGCAAAGAAACTGCGTTTCACAGGCCTTTGGAAGAGATGTTCCCGGTAGGCTGTAAGAGCACTGTGCAGAGCGAGTTGTTTCTTAGCTTCCCAAAGAGCTGGAAGCAAGATGCTGTGGGGCCCAACTCGCCCTTTGGAAAGAAGCCTGCACGTTGTGCCTTTCAGCTCTAGGGCAAAGTAGCGAACCCAGAGAAGAAGTCCTACTTCAGCCAGATAAGGCCTGCAAAGAAACTGCCTTTCACAGGCCTTTGGAAGAGATGTTCCCGGTAGGCTGTAAGAGCACTGTGCAGAGCGAGTTGTTTCTTAGCTTCCCAAAGAGCTTGAAGCAAGATGCTGTGGGGCCCAACTCGCCCTTTGGAAAGAAGCCTGCACGTTGTGCCTTTCGGCTCTAGGGCAAAGTAGCACACCCAGAGCAGAAGTCCTACTTCAGCCAGATCAGGCCTGCAAAGAAACTGCGTTTCACAGGCCTTTGGAAGAGATGTTCCCGGTAGGCTGTAAGAGCACTGTGCAGAGCGAGTTGTTTCTTAGCTTCCCAAAGAGCTGGAAGCAAGATGCTGTGGGGCCCAACTCGCCCTTTGGAAAGAAGCCTGCACGTTGTGCCTTTCAGCTCTAGGGCAAAGTAGCACACCCAGAGCAGAAGTCCTACTTCAGCCAGATCAGGCCTGCAAAGAAACTGCGTTTCACAGGCCTTTGGAAGAGATGTTCCCGGTAGGCTGTAAGAGCACTGTGCAGAGCGAGTTGTTTCTTAGCTTCCCAAAGAGCTGGAAGCAAGATGCTGTGGGGCCCAGCTCGCCCTTTGGAAAGAAGCCTGCACGTTGTGCCTTTCGGCTCTAGGGCAAAGAAGCACACCCAGAGCAGAAGTCCTACTTCAGCCAGATCAGGCCTGCAAAGAAACTGCGTTTCACAGGCCTTTGGAAGAGATGTTCCCACTAGGCTGTAAGAGCACTGTGCAGAGCGAGTTGTTTCTTAGCTTCCCAAAGAGCTGGAAGCAAGATGCTGTGGGGCCCAACTCGCCCTTTGGAAAGAAGCCTGCACGTTGTGCCTTTCAGCTCTAGGGCAAAGTAGCACACCCAGAGCAGAAGTCCTACTTCAGCCAGATCAGGCCTGCAAAGAAACTGCGTTTCACAGGCCTTTGGAAGAGATGCTCTTGGTAGGCTGTAAGAGCACTGTGCAGAGCGAGTTGTTTCTTAGCTTCCCAAAGAGCTGGAAGCAAGATGCTGTGGGGCCCAACTCGCCCTTTGGAATGAAGCCTGCACGTTGTGCCTTTCAGCTCTAGGGCCAATTAGCACACCCAGAGCAGAAGTCCTACTTCAGCCAGATCAGGCCTGCAAAGAAACTGCGTTTCACAGGCCTTTGGAAGAGATGTTTCCGGTAGGCTGTAAGTACACTGTGCAGAGAGAGTTGTTTCTTAGCTTCCCAAAGAGCTGGAAGCAAGATGCTGAGGGGCCCAACTCGCCCTTTGGAAAGAAGCCTGCACGTTGTGCCTTTCAGCTCTAGGGCAAAGTAGCACACCCAGAGCAGAAGTCCTACTTCAGCCAGATCAGGCCTGCAAAGAAACTGCGTTTCACAGGCCTTTGGAAGAGATGTTCCCACTAGGCTGTAAGAGCACTGTGTAGAGCGAGTTGTTTCTTAGCTTCCCAAAGAGCTGGAAGCAAGATGCTGTGGAGCCCAACTCGCCCTTTGGAAAGAAGCCTACACGTTGTGCCTTTCACCTCTAGGGCAAAGTAGCACACCCAGAGCTGAAGTCCTACTTCAGCCAGATCAGGCCTGCAAAGAAAGTGCGTTTCACAGGCCTTTGGAAGAGATGCTCCCGGTAGGCTGTAGGAGCACTGTGCAGAGCGAGTTGTTTCTTAGCTTCCCAAAGAGCTGGAAGCAAGATGCTGTGGGGCCCAACTCGCCCTTTGGAAAGAAGCCTGCACGTTGTGCCTTTCAGCTCTAGGGCAAAGTAGCGAACCCAGAGCAGAAGTCCTACTTCAGCCAGATCAGGCCTGCAAAGAAACTGCCTTTCACAGGCCTTTGGAAGAGATGTTCCCGGTAGGCTGTAAGAGCACTGTGCAGAGCGAGTTGTTTCTTAGCTTCCCAAAGAGCTGGAAGCAAGATGCTGTGGGGCCCAACTCGCCCTTTGGAAAGAAGCCTGCACGTTGTGCCTTTCGGCTCTAGGGCAAAGTAGCACACCCAGAGCAGAAGTCCTACTTCAGCCAGATCAGGCCTGCAAAGAAACTGCGTTTCACATGCCTTTGGAAGACATGCTCCCCGGAGGCTGTAAGAGCACTGTGCAGAGCGAGTTGTTTCTTAGCTTCCCAAAGAGCTGGAAGCAAGATTCTGTGGGGCCCAACTCGCCCTTTGGAAAGAAGCCTGCACGTTGTGCCTTTCAGCTCTAGGGCAAATTAGCACGCCCAGAGCAGAAGTCCTACTTCAGCCAGATCAGGCCTGCAAAGAAACTGCGTTTCACAGGCCTTTGGAAGAGATGCTCCCGGTAGGCTGTAAGAGCACTGTGCAGAGCGAGTTGTTTCTTAGCTTCCCAAAGAGCTGGAAGCAAGATGCTGTGGGGCCCAAATCGCCATTTGGAAAGAAGCCTCACGTTGTGCATTTCAGCTCTAGGGCAAAGTAGCGAACCCAGAGCAGAAGTCCTACTTCAGCCAGATCAGGCCTGCAAAGAAACTGCGTTTCGCAGGCCTTTGGAAGAGATGTTCCCGGTAGGCTGTAAGACCACTGTGCAGAGCGAGTTGTTTCTTAGCTTCCCAAAGAGCTGGAAGCAAGATGCTGAGGGGCCCAACTCGCCCTTTGGAAAGAAGCCTGCACGTTGTGCCTTTCAGCTCTAGGGCAAAGTAGCACACCCAGAGCAGAAGTCCTACTTCAGCCAGATCAGGCCTGCAAAGAAACTGCGTTTCACAGGCCTTTGGAAGAGATGTTCCCACTAGGCTGTAAGAGCACTGTGCAGAGCGAGTTGTTTCTTAGCTTCCCAAAGAGCTGGAAGCAAGATGCTGTGGAGCCCAACTCGCCCTTTGGAAAGAAGCCTACACGTTGTGCCTTTCACCTCTAGGGCCAAGTAGCACACCCAGAGCTGAAGTCCTACTTCAGCCAGATCAGGCCTGCAAAGAAAGTGCGCTTCACAGGCCTTTGGAAGAGATGCTCCCGGTAGGCTGTAAGAGCAGTGTGCAGAGCGAGTTGTTTCTTAGCTTCCCAAAGAGCTGGAAGCAAGATGCTGTGGGGCCCAAATCGCCATTTGGAAAGAAGCCTGCACGTTGTGCCTTTCAGCTCTAGGGCAAAGTAGCGAACCCAGAGCAGAAGTCCTACTTCAGCCAGATCAGGCCTGCAAAGAAACTGCCTTTCACAGGCCTTTGGAAGAGATGTTCCCGGTAGGCTGTAAGAGCACTGTGCAGAGCGAGTTGTTTCTTAGCTTCCCAAAGAGCTGGAAGCAAGATGCTGTGGGGCCCAACTCGCCCTTTGGAAAGAAGCCTGCACGTTGTGCATTTCAGCTCTAGGGCAAAGTAGCGAACCCAGAGCAGAAGTCCTACTTCAGCCAGATCAGGCCTGCAAAGAAACTGCCTTTCACAGGCCTTTGGAAGAGATGTTCCCGGTAGGCTGTAAGAGCACTGTGCAGAGCGAGTTGTTTCTTAGCTTCCCAAAGAGCTGGAAGCAAGATGCTGTGGGGCCCAACTCGCCCTTTGGAATGAAGCCTGCACGTTGTGGCTTACAGCTCTACGGCAAAGTAGCACACCCAGAGCAGAAGTCCTACTCCAGCCAGATCAGGCCTGCAAAGAAACTGCGTTTCACAGGCCTCTGGAAGAGATGTTCCCGCTAGGCTGTAAGAGCACTGTGCAGAGCGAGTTGTTTCTTAGCTTCCCAAAGAGCTGGAAGCAAGATGCTGTGGGACCCAACTCGCCCTTTTTAAAGAAGCCTGCACGTTGTGCCTTTCAGCTCTAGGGCAAAGTAGCACACCCAGAGCAGAAGTCCTACTTCAGCCAGATCAGGCCTGCAAAGAAACTGCGTTTCACAGGCCTTTGGAAGAGATGTTCGTGATAGGCTGTAAGAGCACTGTGCAGAGCGAGTTGTTTCTTAGCTTCCCAAAGAGCTGGAAGCAAGATGCTGTGGGGCCCAACTCGCCCTTTGGAATGAAGCCTGCACGTTGTGGCTTACAGCTCTACGGCAAAGTAGCACACCCAGAGCAGAAGTCCTACTTCAGCCAGATCAGGCCTGCAAAGAAGCTGCGTTTCCCAGGCCTTTGGAAGAGATGTTTCCGGTCGGCTGTAAGAGCACTGTGCAGAGCGAGTTGTTTCTTAGCTTCCCAAAGAGCTGGAAGCAAGATGCTGTGGGGCCCAACTCGACCTTTGGAAAGAAGCCTGCACGTTGTGCCTTTCAGCTCTAGGGCAAAGTAGCACACCCAGAGCAGAAGTCCTACTTCAGCCAGATCAGGCCTGCAAAGAAACTGCGTTTCACAGGCCTTTGGAAGAGATGTTCCCGGTAGGCTGTAAGAGCACTGTGCAGAGCGAGTTGTTTCTTAGCTTCCCAAAGAGCTGGAAGCAAGATGCTGTGGGGCCCAAGTCGCCCTTTGGAATGAAGCCTGCACGTTGTGCCTTTCAGCTCTAGGGCCAATTAGCACACCCAGAGCAGAAGTCCTACTTCAGCCAGATCAGGCCTGCAAAGAAACTGCGTTTCACAGGCCTTTGGAAGAGATGTTTCCGGTAGGCTGTAAGTACACTGTGCAGAGCGAGTGGTTTCTTAGCTTCCCAAAGAGCTGGAAGCAAGATGCTGAGGGGCCCAACTCGCCCTTTGGAAAGAAGCCTGCACGTTGTGCCTTTCAGCTCTAGGGCAAAGTAGCACACCCAGAGCAGAAGTCCTACTTCAGCCAGATCAGGCCTGCAAAGAAACTGCGTTTCACAGGCCTTTGGAAGAGATGTTCCCAGTAGGCTGTAAGAGCACTGTGCAGAGCGAGTTGTTTCTTAGCTTCCCAAAGAGCTGGAAGCAAGATGCTGTGGAGCCCAACTCGCCCTTTGGAAAGAAGCCTACACGTTGTGCCTTTCAGCTCTAGGGCAAAGTAGCACACCCAGAGCAGAAGTCCTACTTCAGCCAGATCAGGCCTGCAAAGAAACTGCGTTTCACAGGCCTTTGGAAGAGATGTTCCCGGTAGGCTGTAAGAGCAGTGTGCAGAGCGAGTTGTTTCTTAGCTTCCCAAAGAGCTGGAAGCAAGATGCTGTGGGGCCCAAATCGCCATTTGGAAAGAAGCCTGCACGTTGTGCCTTTCAGCTCTAGGGCAAAGTAGCAAACCCAGAGCAGAAGTCCTACTTCAGCCAGATCAGGCCTGCAAAGAAACTGCCTTTCACAGGCCTTTGGAAGAGATGTTCCCGGTAGGCTGTAAGAGCACTGTGCAGAGCGAGTTGTTTCTTAGCTTCCCAAAGAGCTGGAAGCAAGATGCTGTGGGGCCCAACTCGTCCTTTGGAAAGAAGCCTGCACGTTGTGCCTTTCGGCTCTAGGGCAAAGTAGCACACCCAGAGCAGAAGTCCTACTTCAGCCAGATCAGGCCTGCAAAGAAACTGCGTTTTACAGGCCTTTGGAAGAGATGCTCCCGGTAGGCTGTAAGAGCACTGTGCAGAGCGAGTTGTTTCTTAGCTTCCCAAAGAGCTGGAAGCAAGATGCTGTGGGGCCCAACTCGCCCTTTGGAAAGAAGCCTGCACGTTGTGCCTTTCAGCTCTAGGGCAAAGTAGCACACCCAGAGCAGAAGTCCTACTTCAGCCAGATCAGGCCTGCAAAGAAACTGCGTTTCACAGGCCTTTGGAAGAGATGTTCCCGGTAGGCTGTAAGAGCACTGTGCAGAGCGAGTTGTTTCTTAGCTTCCCAAAGAGCTGGAAGCAAGATGCTGTGGGGCCCAACTCGCCCTTTGGAAAGAAGCCTGCACGTTGTGCCTTTCAGCTCTAGGGCAAAGTAGCACACCCAGAGCAGAAGTCCTACTTCAGCCAGATCAGGCCTGCAAAGAAACTGCGTTTCACAGGCCTTTGGAAGAGATGTTCCCGGTAGGCTGTAAGAGCACTGTGCAGAGCGAGTTGTTTCTTAGCTTCCCAAAGAGCTGGAAGCAAGATGCTGTGGGGCCCAGCTCGCCCTTTGGAAAGAAGCCTGCACGTTGTGCCTTTCGGCTCTAGGGCAAAGAAGCACACCCAGAGCAGAAGTCCTACTTCAGCCAGATCAGGCCTGCAAAGAAACTGCGTTTCACAGGCCTTTGGAAGAGATGTTCCCACTAGGCTGTAAGAGCACTGTGCAGAGCGAGTTGTTTCTTAGCTTCCCAAAGAGCTGGAAGCAAGATGCTGTGGGGCCCAACTCGCCCTTTGGAAAGAAGCCTGCACGTTGTGCCTTTCAGCTCTAGGGCAAAGTAGCACACCCAGAGCAGAAGTCCTACTTCAGCCAGATCAGGCCTGCAAAGAAACTGCGTTTCACAGGCCTTTGGAAGAGATGCTCTTGGTAGGCTGTAAGAGCACTGTGCAGAGCGAGTTGTTTCTTAGCTTCCCAAAGAGCTGGAAGCAAGATGCTGTGGGGCCCAACTCGCCCTTTGGAATGAAGCCTGCACGTTGTGCCTTTCAGCTCTAGGGCCAATTAGCACACCCAGAGCAGAAGTCCTACTTCAGCCAGATCAGGCCTGCAAAGAAACTGCGTTTCACAGGCCTTTGGAAGAGATGTTTCCGGTAGGCTGTAAGTACACTGTGCAGAGAGAGTTGTTTCTTAGCTTCCCAAAGAGCTGGAAGCAAGATGCTGAGGGGCCCAACTCGCCCTTTGGAAAGAAGCCTGCACGTTGTGCCTTTCAGCTCTAGGGCAAAGTAGCACACCCAGAGCAGAAGTCCTACTTCAGCCAGATCAGGCCTGCAAAGAAACTGCGTTTCACAGGCCTTTGGAAGAGATGTTCCCACTAGGCTGTAAGAGCACTGTGTAGAGCGAGTTGTTTCTTAGCTTCCCAAAGAGCTGGAAGCAAGATGCTGTGGAGCCCAACTCGCCCTTTGGAAAGAAGCCTACACGTTGTGCCTTTCACCTCTAGGGCAAAGTAGCACACCCAGAGCTGAAGTCCTACTTCAGCCAGATCAGGCCTGCAAAGAAAGTGCGTTTCACAGGCCTTTGGAAGAGATGCTCCCGGTAGGCTGTAAGAGCAGTGTGCAGAGCGAGTTGTTTCTTAGCTTCCCAAAGAGCTGGAAGCAAGATGCTGTGGGGCCCAAATCGCCATTTGGAAAGAAGCCTGCACGTTGTGCCTTTCAGCTCTAGGGCAAAGTAGCGAACCCAGAGCAGAAGTCCTACTTCAGCCAGATCAGGCCTGCAAAGAAACTGCCTTTCACAGGCCTTTGGAAGAGATGTTCCCGGTAGGCTGTAAGAGCACTGTGCAGAGCGAGTTGTTTCTTAGCTTCCCAAAGAGCTGGAAGCAAGATGCTGTGGGGCCCAACTCGCCCTTTGGAAAGAAGCCTGCACGTTGTGCCTTTCGGCTCTAGGGCAAAGTAGCACACCCAGAGCAGAAGTCCTACTTCAGCCAGATCAGGCCTGCAAAGAAACTGCGTTTCACATGCCTTTGGAAGACATGCTCCCCGGAGGCTGTAAGAGCACTGTGCAGAGCGAGTTGTTTCTTAGCTTCCCAAAGAGCTGGAAGCAAGATTCTGTGGGGCCCAACTCGCCCTTTGGAAAGAAGCCTGCACGTTGTGCCTTTCAGCTCTAGGGCAAATTAGCACGCCCAGAGCAGAAGTCCTACTTCAGCCAGATCAGGCCTGCAAAGAAACTGCGTTTCACAGGCCTTTGGAAGAGATGCTCCCGGTAGGCTGTAAGAGCACTGTGCAGAGCGAGTTGTTTCTTAGCTTCCCAAAGAGCTGGAAGCAAGATGCTGTGGTGCCCAAATCGCCATTTGGAAAGAAGCCTCACGTTGTGCATTTCAGCTCTAGGGCAAAGTAGCGAACCCAGAGCAGAAGTCCTACTTCAGCCAGATCAGGCCTGCAAAGAAACTGCGTTTCGCAGGCCTTTGGAAGAGATGTTCCCGGTAGGCTGTAAGACCACTGTGCAGAGCGAGTTGTTTCTTAGCTTCCCAAAGAGCTGGAAGCAAGATGCTGAGGGGCCCAACTCGCCCTTTGGAAAGAAGCCTGCACGTTGTGCCTTTCAGCTCTAGGGCAAAGTAGCACACCCAGAGCAGAAGTCCTACTTCAGCCAGATCAGGCCTGCAAAGAAACTGCGTTTCACAGGCCTTTGGAAGAGATGTTCCCACTAGGCTGTAAGAGCACTGTGCAGAGCGAGTTGTTTCTTAGCTTCCCAAAGAGCTGGAAGCAAGATGCTGTGGAGCCCAACTCGCCCTTTGGAAAGAAGCCTACACGTTGTGCCTTTCACCTCTAGGGCCAAGTAGCACACCCAGAGCTGAAGTCCTACTTCAGCCAGATCAGGCCTGCAAAGAAAGTGCGCTTCACAGGCCTTTGGAAGAGATGCTCCCGGTAGGCTGTAAGAGCAGTGTGCAGAGCGAGTTGTTTCTTAGCTTCCCAAAGAGCTGGAAGCAAGATGCTGTGGGGCCCAAATCGCCATTTGGAAAGAAGCCTGCACGTTGTGCCTTTCAGCTCTAGGGCAAAGTAGCGAACCCAGAGCAGAAGTCCTACTTCAGCCAGATCAGGCCTGCAAAGAAACTGCCTTTCACAGGCCTTTGGAAGAGATGTTCCCGGTAGGCTGTAAGAGCACTGTGCAGAGCGAGTTGTTTCTTAGCTTCCCAAAGAGCTGGAAGCAAGATGCTGTGGGGCCCAACTCGCCCTTTGGAAAGAAGCCTGCACGTTGTGCATTTCAGCTCTAGGGCAAAGTAGCGAACCCAGAGCAGAAGTCCTACTTCAGCCAGATCAGGCCTGCAAAGAAACTGCCTTTCACAGGCCTTTGGAAGAGATGTTCCCGGTAGGCTGTAAGAGCACTGTGCAGAGCGAGTTGTTTCTTAGCTTCCCAAAGAGCTGGAAGCAAGATGCTGTGGGGCCCAACTCGCCCTTTGGAATGAAGCCTGCACGTTGTGGCTTACAGCTCTACGGCAAAGTAGCACACCCAGAGCAGAAGTCCTACTTCAGCAAGATCAGGCCTGCAAAGAAGCTGCGTTTCCCAGGCCTTTGGAAGAGATGTTTCCGGTAGGCTGTAAGAGCACTGCGCAGAGCGAGTGGTTTCTTAGCTTCCCAAAGAGCTGGAAGCAAGATGCTGTGTGGCCCATCTCGCCCTTTGGAAAGAAGCCTGCACGTTGTGCCTTTCAGCTCTAGGGCAAAGTAGCACACCCAGAGCAGAAGTCCTACTTCAGCCAGATCAGGCCTGCAAAGAAACTGCGTTTTACAGGCCTTTGGAAGAGATACTCCAGGTAGGCTGTAAGAGCACTGTGGAGAGCGAGTTGTTTCTTAGCTTCCCAAAGAGCTGGAAGCAAGATGCTGTGGGGCCCAACTCGCCCTTTGGAAAGAAGCCTGCACGTTGTGCCTTTCGGCTCTAGGGCAAAATAGCACACCAAGAGCAGAAGACCTACTTCAGCCAGGTCAGGCCTGCAAAGAAACTGCGTTTCACAGGCCTTTGGAAGAGATGTTCCCACTAGGCTGTAAGAGCACTGTGCAGAGCGAGTTGTTTCTTAGCTTCCCAAAGAGCTGGAAGCAAGATGCTGTGGGGCCTAACTCGCCCCTTTTAAAGAAGCCTGCACGTTGTGCCTTTCAGCTCTAGGGCAAAGTAGCACACCCAGAGCAGAAGTCCTACTTCAGCCAGATCAGGCCTGCAAAGAAACTGCGTTTCACAGGCCTTTGGAAGAGATGTTCCCGGTAGGCTGTAAGAGCACTGTGCAGACCGAGTTGTTTCTTAGCTTCCCAAAGAGCTGGAAGCGAGATGCTGTGGGGCCCAACTCGCCCTTTGGAAAGAAGCCTGCACGTTGTGCCTTTCAGCTCTAGGGCAAAGTAGCACACCCAGAGCAGAAGTCCTACTCCAGCCAGATCAGGCCTGCAAAGAAACTGCGTTTCACAGGCCTCTGGAAGAGATCTTCCCACTAGGCTGTCAGAGCACTGTGCAGAGCGAGTTGTTTCTTAGCTTCCCAAAGAGCTGGAAGCAAGATGCTGTGGGACCCAACTCGCCCCTTTTAAAGAAGCCTGCACGTTGTGCCTTTCAGCTCTAGGGCAAAGTAGCACACCCAGAGCAGAAGTCCTACTTCAGCCAGATCAGGCCTGCAAAGAAACTGCGTTTCACAGGCCTTTGGAAGAGATGTTCGTGATATGCTGTAAGAGCACTGTGCAGAGCGAGTTGTTTCTTAGCTTCCCAAAGAGCTGGAAGCAAGATGCTGTGGGGCCCAACTCGCCCTTTGGAATGAAGCCTGCACGTTGTGGCTTACAGCTCTACGGCAAAGTAGCACACCCAGAGCAGAAGTCCTACTTCAGCCAGATCAGGCCTGCAAAGAAGCTGCGTTTCCCAGGCCTTTGGAAGAGATGTTTCCGGTCTGCTGTAAGAGCACTGTGCAGAGCGAGTTGTTTCTTAGCTTCCCAAAGAGCTGGAAGCAAGATGCTGTGGGGCCCAACTCGACCTTTGGAAAGAAGCCTGCACGTTGTGCCTTTCGGCTCTAGGGCAAAGTAGCACACCCAGAGCAGAAGTCCTACTTCAGCCAGATCAGGCCTGCAAAGAAACTGCGTTTCACAGGCCTTTGGAAGAGATGTTCCCGGTAGGCTGTAAGAGCACTGTGCAGAGCGAGTTGTTTCTTAGCTTCCCAAAGAGCTGGAAGCAAGATGCTGTGGGGCCCAAGTCGCCCTTTGGAATGAAGCCTGCACGTTGTGCCTTTCAGCTCTAGGGCCAATTAGCACACCCAGAGCAGAAGTCCTACTTCAGCCAGATCAGGCCTGCAAAGAAACTGCGTTTCACAGGCCTTTGGAAGAGATGTTTCCGGTAGGCTGTAAGTACACTGTGCAGAGCGAGTGGTTTCTTAGCTTCCCAAAGAGCTGGAAGCAAGATGCTGAGGGGCCCAACTCGCCCTTTGGAAAGAAGCCTGCACGTTGTGCCTTTCAGCTCTAGGGCAAAGTAGCACACCCAGAGTAGAAGTCCTACTTCAGCCAGATCAGGCCTGCAAAGAAACTGCGTTTCACAGGCCTTTGGAAGAGATGTTCCCACTAGGCTGTAAGAGCACTGTGCAGAGCGAGTTGTTTCTTAGCTTCCCAAAGAGCTGGAAGCAAGATGCTGTGGAGCCCAACTCGCCCTTTGGAAAGAAGCCTACACGTTGTGCCTTTCACCTCTAGGGCAAAGTAGCACACCCAGAGCTGAAGTCCTACTTCAGCCAGATCAGGCCTGCAAAGAAACTGCGTTTCACAGGCCTTTGGAAGAGATGCTCCCGGTAGGCTGTAAGAGCAGTGTGCAGAGCGAGTTGTTTCTTAGCTTCCCAAAGAGCTGGAAGCAAGATGCTGTGGGGCCCAAATCGCCATTTGGAAAGAAGCCTGCACGTTGTGCCTTTCAGCTCTAGGGCAAAGTAGCGAACCCAGAGCAGAAGTCCTACTTCAGCCAGATCAGGCCTGCAAAGAAACTGCCTTTCACAGGCCTTTGGAAGAGATGTTCCCGGTAGGCTGTAAGAGCACTGTGCAGAGCGAGTTGTTTCTTAGCTTCCCAAAGAGCTGGAAGCAAGATGCTGTGGGGCCCAACTCGTCCTTTGGAAAGAAGCCTGCACGTTGTGCCTTTCGGCTCTAGGGCAAAGTAGCACACCCAGAGCAGAAGTCCTACTTCAGCCAGATCAGGCCTGCAAAGAAACTGCGTTTCACAGGCCTTTGGAAGAGATGCTCCCGGTAGGCTGTAAGAGCACTGTGCAGAGCGAGTTGTTTCTTAGCTTCCCAAAGAGCTGGAAGCAAGATGCTGTGGGGCCCAACTCGCCCTTTGGAAAGAAGCCTGCACGTTGTGCCTTTCAGCTCTAGGGCAAAGTAGCACACCCAGAGCAGAAGTCCTACTTCAGCCAGATCAGGCCTGCAAAGAAACTGCGTTTCACAGGCCTTTGGAAGAGATGTTCCCGGTAGGCTGTAAGAGCACTGTGCAGAGCGAGTTGTTTCTTAGCTTCCCAAAGAGCTGGAAGCAAGATGCTGTGGGGCCCAACTCGCCCTTTGGAAAGAAGCCTGCACGTTGTGCCTTTCAGCTCTAGGGCAAAGTAGCACACCCAGAGCAGAAGTCCTACTTCAGCCAGATCAGGCCTGCAAAGAAACTGCGTTTCACAGGCCTTTGGAAGAGATGTTCCCGGTAGGCTGTAAGAGCACTGTGCAGAGCAGCAATACGTAACTGAACCAGTAGAGGACATAA
>NW_027226893.1:0-55723 GCF_037783145.1 Equus przewalskii
TGAAAGGCGCAACGTGCAGGCTTCTTTCCAAAGGGCGAGTTGGGCCCCAAAGCATCTTGCTTCCAGCTCTTTGGGAAGCTAAGAAACAACTCGCTCTGCACAGTGCTTTTACAGCCTACCGGGAACATCTCTTACAAAGGACTGTGAAACGAAGTTTCTTTGCAGGCCTGATCTGGCTGAAGTAGAACTTCTGCTCTGGGTGTGCTACATTGCGCTGCAGCTGAAAGGCACAAGCTGCAGGCTTCTTTCCAAAGGACGAGTTGGGCCCCAAAGCATCTTGCTTCCAGCTCTTTGGGAAGCTAAGAAACAACTCGCTCTGCACAGTGCTCTTACAGCCTACCGGGAACATCTCTTACGAAGGCCTGTGAAACGCAGTTTCTTTGCAGGCCTGATCTGCCTGAAGTAGAACTTCTGCTCAGGGTCAGCTCCATTGCCCTAGAGCTGAAAGGCACAACGTACAGGCTTCTTTCCAAAGGCCGAGTTGGGACCCAAAGCATCTTGCTTCCAGGTCTTTGGGAGGCTAAGAAACAACTCGCTCTGCACAGTGCTTTTACAGCCTACCGGGAACATCTCTTACAAAGGACTGTGAAACGCAGTTTCTTTGCAGGCCTGATCTGGCTGAAGTAGAACTTCTGCTCTGGGTGTGCTACATTGCGCTGCAGCTGAAAGGCACAAGGTGCAGGCTTCTTTCCAAAGGACGAGTTGGGCCCCAAAGCATCTTGCTTCCAGCTCTTTGGGAAGCTAAGAAACAACTCGCTCTGCACAGTGCTCTTACAGCCTACCGGGAACATCTCTTACGAAGGCCTGTGAAACGCAGTTTCTTTGCAGGCCTGATCTGGCTGAAGTAGAACTTCTGCTCTGGGTGAGCTCCATTGCCCTAGAGCTGAAAGGCACAACGTACAGGCTTCTTTCCAAAGGGCGAGTTGGGCCCCAAACCACCTTGCTTCCAGCTCTTTGGGAAGCTAAGAAACAGCTCGCTCTGCACAGTGCTCTTACAGCCTACCGGGAACATCTCTTACAAAGGCCTGTGAAACGCAGTTTCTTTGCAGGCCTGATCTGGCTGAAGTAGAACTTCTCCTCGGCGTGTGCTACATTGCCCTAGAGCTGAAACGCACAACGTGCAGGCTTCTTTCAAAAGAGCGAGCTGGGCCCTAAAGCATCTTGCTTCCAGCTCTTTGGGAAGCTAAGAAACAACTCGCTCTGCACAGTGCTCTTACAGCCTACCGGGAACATCTCTTAAAAAGGCCTGTGAAACGAAGTTTCTTTGCAGGCCTCATCTGGCAGAAGTAGAACATGTGCTCTGCGTGTGCTACATTACCCTAGAGCTGAAAGGCACAACGTGCAGGCTTCTTTCCAAAGGGCGAGTTGGGCCCCAAAGCATCTTGCTTCCAGCTCTTTGGGAAGCTAAGAAACAACTCGCTCTGAACAGTGCTCTTACAGCCTACCGGGAACATCTCTTACAAAGGCCTGTGAAACGCAGTTTCTTTGCAGGCCTGATCTGCCTGAAGTACAACTTCTGCTCTCGGTGTGCTACATTGCCTAGAGCTGAAAGTCACAACGTGCAGTCTTCTTTCCAAAGGGCGAGTCTGGCCCCAAAGCATCTTGCTTCCATCTCTTTGGGAAGCTAAGAAACAACTCGCTCTGCACAGTGCTTTTACAGCCTAGCGGGAACATCTCTTACAAAGGCCTGTGAAACGCAGTTTCTTTGCAGGCCTGATCTGGCTGATGTAGAACTTCTGCTCTGGGTGAGCTCCATTGCCCTAGAGCTGAAAGGCACAACGTACAGGCTTCTGTCCAAAGGGCGAGTTGGGACCCAAAGCATCTTGCTTCCAGGTCTTTGGGAAGCTAAGAAACAACTCGCTCTGCACAGTGCTCTTACAGCCTACCGGGAACATCTCTTAAAAAGGCCTATGAAATGCAGTTTCTTTGCAGGCATGATCTGGCTGAAGTAGAACTTCTGCTCTGGGTGAGCTACATTGCCCTAGAGCTGAAAGGCACAACGTGCAGGCTTCTTTGCAAAGGGCGAGTTGGGCCCCAAAGCATCTTGCTTCCAGCTCTTTCGGAAGCTAAGAAACAACTCGCTCTGCACAGTGCTCTTACAGCCTACCGGGAACATCTCTTACAAAGGCCTGTGAAACGCAGTTTCTTTGCAGGCCTGATCTGGCTGAAGTAGAACTTCTGCTCTGCGTGTGTTACATTGCCCTAGAGCTGAAAGGCAAAACGTGCAGGCTTGTTTCCAAAGGGCGAGTTGGGCCCCAAAGCATCTTGCTTCCAGCTCTTTGGGAAGCTATGAAACAACTCGCTCTGCACAGTGCTCTTACAGCCTACCGGGAACATCTCTTATAAAGGCCTGTGAAACGCAGTTTCTTGACAAGCCTGATCTGGCTGAAGTAGAACTTCTGCTCTGCGTGTGTTACATTGCCCTAGAGCTGAAAGGCCCAACGTGCAGGCTTCTTTCCAAAGGGCGATTTGGGCCCCAAAGCATCTTGCTTCCATCTCTTTGGGAAGCTAAGAAACAACTCGCTCTGCACAGTGCTCTTACAGCCTACCTGGTACATCTCTTACGAAGGCCGGCGAAACGCAGTTTCTTTGCAGGCCTGATCTGGCTGAAGTAGAACTTCTGCTCTGGGTGTGCTCCATTGCCCTAGAGCTGAAAGGGACAACGTGCACACTTCTTTCTAAAGGGCGAGTTGGGCCCCAAAGCATCTTGCTTCCAGCTCTTTGGGAAGCTAAGAAACAACTCGCTCTGCTCAGTGCTCTTACAGCCTACCGGGAACATCTCTTACAAAGGCCTGTGAAATGCAGTTTCTTTGCAGGCCCCATCTGGCTGAAGTTGAACTTCTCCTCTGCGTGTGCTACATTTCCCTAGAGCTGGAAGGCCCAACGTGCAGGCTTCTTTCCAAAGGGCGAGTTGGGCCCCAAAGCATCTTGCTTCCATCTCTTTGGGAAGCTAAAAAACAACTCGCCCTGCACAGTGCTCTTACAGCCTACCGGGAAGATCTCTTACAAAGGCCTGTGAAACGCAGTTTCTTTGCAGGCCTGATCTGGCTGAAGTAGAACTTCTGCTCTGCGTGTGCTACATTGCCCTGGAGCGGGAAGGCACAACGTGCAGGCTTCTATCCAGAGGGCGAGTTGGGCCCCAAAGCATCTTGCTTCCAGTTCTTTGGGAAGCTAAGAAACAACTCGCTCTGCAGAGTGCTCTTACAGCCTACCGGGAACATCTCTTACAAAGGTCTTTGAAATGCAATTTCTTTACAGGCCTGACCTAGCTGAAGTAGAGCTTCTGCTCTGGGTGTGCTACATTGCCCTCGAGCTGAAAGGCACAATGTGCAGGCTTCTTTCCAAAGGGCGAGTTGGGCCCCAAAGCATCTTGCTTCCAGCTCTTTTGGAAGCTAAGAAATAACTCGCTCTCCACAGTGCTCTTACAGCCTACCGGGAACATCTCTTACAAAGGCCTGTGAAACGCAGTTTCTTTGCAGGCCTGATCTGGCTGAAGTAGAACATCTGCTCAGCTTGTGCTGCAATGCCCTAGAGCTGAAAGGCACAACATGCAGGCTTCTTTCCAAAGGGCGAGTTGCGCCCCAAAGCATCTTGCTTCCAGCTCTTTGGGAAGCTAACAACTCGCTCTGCACAGTGCTCTAACAGCCTACCGGGAACATCTCTTACAAACGCCTGTGAAACGCACTTTCTTTGCAGGCTTGATCTGGCTGAAGTAGAACTTCTGCTCTGGGTGTGCTACATTGCCCTAGAACTGAAAAGCACAACGTGCAGGCTTCTTTCCAAAGGGCGAGTTGGGCCCCAAAGCATCTTGCTTCCAGCTCTTTGGGAAGCTAAGAAACAACTCGCTCTGCACAGTGCTCTTACAGCCTACCGGGAACATCTCTTACAAAGGCATGTGAAACGCAGTTTCTTTGCAGGCCTGATCTGGCTGAAGTAGAACTTCTGCTCTGAGTGTGCTACATTTCCATAGAGCTGAAAGGCACAACGTGCAGGCTTCTTTCCAAAGGGCGAGTTGGGCCCCAAAGCATCTTGCTTCCAGCTCTTTGGGAAGCTAAGAAACAACTCGCTCTGCACAGTGCTGTTACAGCCTACCGGCAACATCTCTTAGAAAGGCCTGTGAAACGCAGTTTCTTTGCAGGCCTGATGTGGCTGATGTAGAACTTCTCCTCGGCGTGTGCTACATTGCCCTGAGCTTAAACGAACAACGTGCAGGCTTCTTTCAAAAGAGCGAGCTGGGCCCTAAAGCATCTTGCTTCCAGCTCTTTGGGAAGCTAAGAAACAACTCGCTCTGCACAGTGCTCTTACACCCTACCGGGAACATCTCTTACAAAGGCCTGTGAAACGCAGTTTCTTGGCAGGCCTGATCTGGCTGAAGTAGAACTTCTGCTCTGCGTGTGTTACATTGCCCTAGAGCTGAAAGACACAACGTGTAGGCTTCTTTCCAAAGGGCGTGTTGGGCCCCAAAGCATCTTGCTTCCAGCTCTTTGGGAAGCTAAGAAACAACTCGCTCTGCACAGTGCTCTTACAGCCTACCGGGAACATCTCTTACAAAGGCCTGTGAAATGCATTTTCTTTGCAGGCCTGATGTAGCTGAAGTAGAACTTCTGCTCTGGCTGTGCTACATTGCCCTCGAGCTGAATGGCACAACGTGCAGGCTTCTTTCCAAAGGGCGAGTTGGGCCCAAAAGCATCTTGCTTCCAGCTCTTTGGGAAGCTAAGAAACAACTCGCTCTGCACAGTGCTCTTACAGCCTACCGGGAACATCTCTTACAAAGGCCTGTGAAACGCAGTTTCTTTGCAGGCCTGATCTGGCTGAAGTAGAACTTCTGCTCTGGGTGAGCTCCATTGCCCTACAGCTGAAAGGCACAACGTACAGGCTTCTTTCCAAAGGGCGAGTTGGGCCCCAAAGCATCTTGCTTCCAGCTCTTTCGGAAGCTAAGAAACAACTCGCTCTGCACAGTGCTCTTACAGCCGACCGGGAACATCTCTTACAAAGGCCGGTGAAACGCAGTTTCTTTGCAGGCCTGATCTGGCTGAAGTAGAACTTCTGCTCTCGGTGTGCTACATTGCCTAGAGCTGAACGTCACAACGTGCAGGCTTCTTTCCAAAGGGCGAGTTGGGCCCCAAAGCATCTTGCTTCCAGCTCTTTTCGAAGCTAAGAAAGAACTCGCTCTCCACAGTGCTCTTACAGCCTACTGGGAACATCTCTTACAAAGGCCTGTGAAACGCAGTTTCTTTACAGGCCTGACCTAGCTGAAGTAGAACTTCTGCTCTGGGTGTGCTACATTGCCCTCGAGATGAAGGGCACAACGTGCAGGCTTCTTTCCAAAGGGCGAGTTGGGCCCCAAAGCATCTTGCTTCCAGCTCTTTGGGAAGCTAAGAAACAACTCGCTGTGCACAGTGCTCTTACAGCCTACCGGCAACATCTCTTACAAAGGCCTGTGAAACGCAGTTTCTTTGCAGGCCTGATCTGGCTGAAGTAGTACTTCTGCTCTGGCTGAGCTACATTGCCCTAGAGCTGAAAGGCACAACATGCAGGCTTCTTTCCAAGGGGCGATTTGGGCCCCAAAGCATCTTGCTTCCAGCTCTTTGGGAAGCTAAGAAACAACTCGCTCTGCACAGTGCTCTTACAGCCTACCGGGAACATCTCTTACAAAGGCCTGTGAAACGCAGTTTCTTTGCAGGCCTCATCTGGCAGAAGTAGAACATGTGCTCTGCGTGTGCTACATTACCCTAGAGCTGAGTGCACAACGTGCAGGCTTCTTTCCAAAGGGCGAGTTGGGCCCCAAAGCATCTTGCTTCCAGCTCTTTGGGAAGCTAAGAAACAACTCGCTCTGGACAGTGCTCTTACAGCCTACCGGGACCATCTCTTACAAAGGCCTGTGAAACGCAGATTCTTTGCAGGCCTGATCTGGCTGAAGTAGAACTTCTGCTCTCGGGGAGCTACATTGCATAGAGCTGAAAGGCACAACGTGCAGGCTTCTTTCCAAAGGGCGAGTTGGGCCCCAAAGCATCTTGCTTCCATCTCTTTGGGAAGCTAAGAAACAACTCGCTCTGCACAGTGCTTTTACAGCCTAGCGGGAACATCTCTTACAAAGGACTGTGAAACGCAGTTTCTTTTCAGGCCTGATCTGCCTGAAGTAGAACTTCTGTTCTCGGTGTGCTACATTGCCTAGAGCTGAAAGGCACAACATGCAGGCTTCTTTCCAAAGGACGAGTTGGGCCCCAAAGCATCTTGCTTCCAGCTCTTTGGGAAGCTAAGAAACAACTCGCTCTGCACAGTGCTCTTACAGCCTACCGGGAACATCTCTTACAAAGGCCTGTGAAGCGCACTTTCTTTGCAGGCCTGATCTGGCTCAAGTAGAACTTCTGCTCTGGGTGAGCTACATTGCCCTAGAGCTGAAACGCACAACGTGCAGGCTTCTTTCAAAAGAGCGAGCTGGGCCCTAAAGCATCTTGCTTCCAGCTCTTTGGGAAGCTAAGGAACAACTCGCTCTGCACAGTGCTCTTACAGCCTACCGGGAACATCTCTTTCAAAGGCCTATGAAATGCAGTTTCTTTGCAGGCATGGTCTGGCTGAAGTAGAACTTCTGCTCTGGGTGAGCTACATTGCCCTACAGCTGAAAGGCACAACGTGCAGACTTCTTTGCAAAGGGCGAGTTGGGCCCCAAAGCATCTTGCTTCCAGCTCTTTCGGAAGCTAAGATACAACTCGCTCTGCACAGTGCTCTTACAGCCTACAGGGAACATCTCTTACAAAGGCCTGTGAAACGCAGTTTCTTTGCAGGCCTGATCTGGCTGAAGTAGAACTTCTGCTCTGCGTGTGTTACATTGCCCTAGAGCTGAAAGGCAAAACGTGCAGGCTTCTTTCCAAAGGCCGAGTTGGGACCCAAAGCATCTTGCTTCCAGCTCTTTGGGAAGCTAAGAAACAACTCGCTCTGCACAGTGCTCTTACAGCCTACCGGGAACATCTCTTACAAAGGCCTGTGAAACGCAGTTTCTTTGCAGGCCTGATGTGGCTGAAGTAGAACTTCTGCTCTCGGTGTGCTACATTGCCTAGAGCTGAAAGGCCCAACGTGCAGGCTTCTTTCGAAAGGGCGAGTTGGGCCCCAAAGCATCTTGCTTCCAGCTCTTTTCGAAGCTAAGAAAGAACTCGCTCTCCACAGTGCTCTTACAGCCTACTGGGAACATCTCTTACAAAGGCCTGTGAAACGCAGTTTCTTTACAGGCCTGACCTAGCTGAAGTAGAACTTCTGCTCTGGGTGTGCTACATTGCCCTCGAGATGAAGGGCACAACGTGCAGGCTTCTTTCCAAAGGGCGAGTTGGGCCCCAAAGCATCTTGCTTCCAGCTCTTTGGGAAGCTAAGAAACAACTCGCTCTGCACAGTGCTCTTACAGCCTACCGGCAACATCTCTTACAAAGGCCTGTGAAACGCAGTTTCTTTGCAGGCCTGATCTGGCTGAAGTAGAACATCTGCTCTGGGTGAGCTCCATTGCCCTAGAGCTGAAAGGCACAACGTGCAGGCTTCTTTGCAAAGGGCGAGTTGGGCCCCAAAGCATCTTGCTTCCAGCTCTTTCGGAAGCTAAGAAACAACCCCGCTCTGCACAGTGCTCTTACAGCCTACTGGGAACATCTCTTACAAAGGCCTGTGAAACGCAGTTTCATTGCAGGCCTGATATGGCTGAAGTAGAACTTCTGCTCTGCGTGTGCTACATTGCCCTAGAGATGAAAGGCAAAACGTGCAGGCTTTTTTCCAAAGGGTGAGTTGGGCCCCAAAGCATCTTGCTTCCAGCTCTTTGGGACGCTAAGAAACAACTCGCTCTGCACAGTGCTCTTACAGCCTACCGGGAACATCTCTTACAAAGGCCTGTGAAACGCAGTTTCTTTGCAGGCCTGATCTGGCTGAAGTAGAACTTCTGCTCTCGGTGTGCTACATTGCCTAGAGCTGAAAGGCACAACGTGCAGGCTTCTTTCCAAAGGGCGAGTTGGACCCCAAAGCATCTTGCTTCCATCTCTTTGGGAAGCTAAGAAACAACTCTCTCTGCACAGTGCTTTTACAGCCTACCGGGAACATATCTTACAAAGGACTGTGAAACGAAGTTTCTTTGCAGGCCTGATCTGGCTGAAGTAGAACTTCTGCTCTGGGTGTGCTACATTGCCCTGCAACTGAAAGGCACAAGGTGCAGGCTTCTTTCCAAAGGACGAGTTGGGCCCCAAAGCATCTTGCTTCCAGCTCTTTGGGAATTAAGAAACAACTCGCTCTGAGCAGTGCTCTTACAGCCTACCGGGAACATCTCTTACAAAGGCCTGCGAAACGCAGTTTCTTTGCAGGCCTGATCTGCCAGAAGTAGAACTTCTGCTCTGGGTGAGCTCCATTGCCCTAGAGCTGAAAGGCACAACAGGCAGGCTTCTTTCCAAAGGGCGAGTTGGGCCCCAAAGCATCTTGCTTCCAGCAATTTGGGATGCTAAGAAACAGCTCGCTCTGCACAGTGCTCTTACAGCCTACTGGGAACATCTCTTACAAAGGCCTGTGAAACGCAGTTTCTTTGCAGGCCTGATCTGGCTGAAGTAGAACTTCTGCTCTGGGTGAGCTACATTGCCCTAGAGCTGAAAGGCACAACGTGCAGGCTTCTTTCAAAAGAGCGAGCTGGGCCCTAAAGCATCTTGCTTCCAGCTCTTTGGGAAGCTAAGGAACAACTCGCTCTGCACAGTGCTCTTACAGCCTACCGGGAAAATCTCTTTCAAAGGCCTATGAAATGCAGTTTCTTTGCAGGCATGGTCTGGCTGAAGTAGAACTTCTGCTCTGGGTGAGCTACATTGCCCTACAGCTGAAAGGCACAACGTGCAGACTTCTTTGCAAAGGGCGAGTTGGACCCCAAAGCATCTTGCTTCCAGCTCTTTCGGAAGCTAAGATACAACTCGCTCTGCACAGTGCTCTTACAGCCTACAGGGAACATCTCTTACAAAGGCCTGTGAAACGCAGTTTCTTTGCAGGCCTGATCTGGCTGAAGTAGAACTTCTGCTCTGCGTGTGTTACATTGCCCTAGAGCTGAAAGGCAAAACGTGCAGGCTTCTTTCCAAAGGCCGAGTTGGGACCCAAAGCATCTTGCTTCCAGCTCTTTGGGAAGCTAAGAAACAACTCGCTCTGCACAGTGCTCTTACAGCCTACCGGGAACATCTCTTACAAAGGCCTGTGAAACGCAGTTTCTTTGCAGGCCTGATGTGGCTGAAGTAGAACTTCTGCTCTCGGTGTGCTACATTGCCTAGAGCTGAAAGGCCCAACGTGCAGGCTTCTTTCCAAAGGGCGAGTTGGGCCCCAAAGCATCTTGCTTTCATCTCTTTGGGAAGCTAAGAAACAACTCGCTCTGCACAGTGCTCTTACAGCCTACCGGGAACATCTCTTACAAAGGCCTGTGAAACGCAGTTTCTTTGCAGGCCTGATCTGGCTGAAGTAGAACTTCTACTCTCGGTGTGCTACATTGCCTAGAGCTGAAAGGCACAACGTGCAGGCTTCTTTCCAAAGGGTGAGTTGGGCCCCAAAGCATCTTGCTTCCAGCTCTTTGGGAATCTAAGAAACAACTCGCTCTGCACAGTGCTCTTACAGCCTACCGGGAACATCTCTTACAAAGGCCTGTGAAACGCAGTTTCTTTGCAGGCCTGATCTGGCTGAAGTAGAACATCTGCTCAGCTTGTGCTACAATTTCCTAGAGCTGAAAGGCACAACATGCAGGCTTCTTTCCAAGGGGCGATTTGGGCCCCAAAGCATCTTGCTTCCAGCTCTTTGGGAAGCTAAGAAACAACTCGCTCTGCACAGTGCTCTTACAGCCTACCGGGAACATCTCTTACAAAGGCCGGCGAAACGCAGTTTCTTTACAGGCATGACCTAGCTGAAGTAGAACTTCTGCTCTGGGTGTGCTCCATTGCCCTAGAGCTGAAAGGGACAACGTGCAGACTTCTGTCTAAAGGGCGAGTTGGGCCCCAAAGCATCTTGCTTCCAGCTCTTTGGGAAGCTAAGAAACAACTCGCTCTGCACAGTGCTCTTACAGGCTACCGGCAACATCTCTTACAAAGGCCTGTGAAACGCAGTTTCTTTGCAGGCCTGATGTGGCTGAAGTAGAACTTCTCCTCGGCGTGTGCTACATTGCCCTAGAGCTGAAAGACACAACGTGCAGGCTTCTTTCCAAAGGGCGAGTTCGGCCCCAAAGCATCTTGCTTCCAGCTCTTTGGGAAGCTAAGAAACAAGTCGCTCTACACAGTGCTCTTACAGCCTACCGGGAACATCTCTTACAAAGGCCTGTGAAACGAAGTTTCTTTGCAGGCCCGATCTGGCTGAAGTTGAACTTCTGCTGTGCGTGTGCTACATTGCCCTAGAGCTGGAAGGCACAACTGGCAGGCTTCTTTCCAAAGGGCGAGTTGGGACCCAAAGCATCTTGCTTCCAGCTCTTTGGGAAGCTAAGAAACATCTCGCTCTGCACAGTGCTCCTACAGCCTACTGGGAACATCTCTTACAAAGGCCTGTGAAACGCAGTTTCTTTGCAGGCCTGATCTGGCTGAAGTATAACTTCTGCTCTGCGTGTGCTACATTGCCATAGAGCTGAAAGGCACAACGTGCACGCTTCTTTCCAAAGGGCGAGTTGGCCCGCAAAGCATCTTGCTTCCAGCTCTTTGGGAAGCTAAGAAACAACTCGCTCTGCACAGTGCTCTTACAGCCTACCGGGAACATCTCTTACAAAGGCCTGTGAAACGCAGTTTCTTTGCAGGCCTGATGTGGCTGAAGTAGAACTTCTGCTCTGCGTGTGCTACATTCCCCTAGAGCTGAAAGGCACAACGTGCAGGCTTCTTTCCAAAGGGCGAGTTGGGCCCCAAAGCATCTTGCTTCCAGCTCTTTGGGAAGCTAAGGAACAACTCGCTCTGCACAGTGCTCTTACAGCCTACCGGGAACATCTCTTACAAAGGCCGGTGAAACGCAGTTTCTTTGCAGGCCTGATCTGGCTGAAGTAGAACTTCTGCTCTCGGTGTGCTACATTGCCTAGAGCTGAACGTCACAACGTGCAGGCTTCTTTCCAAAGGGCGAGTTGGGCCCCAAAGCATCTTGCTTCCAGCTCTTTTCGAAGCTAAGAAAGAACTCGCTCTCCACAGTGCTCTTACAGCCTACCGGGAACATCTCTTACAAAGGCCTGTGAAACGCAGTTTCTTTACAGGCCTGACCTAGCTGAAGTAGAACTTCTGCTCTGGGTGTGCTACATTGCCCTCGAGATGAAGGGCACAACGTGCAGCCTTCTTTCCAAAGGGCGAGTTGGGCCCCAAAGCATCTTGCTTCCAGCTCTTTGGGAAGCTAAGAAACAACTCGCTCTGCACAGTGCTCTTACAGCCTACCGGCAACATCTCTTACAAAGGCCTGTGAAACGCAGTTTCTTTGCAGGCCTGATCTGGCTGAAGTAGAACATCTGCTCTGGGTGAGCTCCATTGCCCTAGAGCTGAAAGGCACAACGTGCAGGCTTCTTTGCAAAGGGCGAGTTGGGCCCCAAAGCATCTTGCTTCCAGGTCTTTCGGAAGCTAAGAAACAACCCCGCTCTGCACAGTGCTCTTACAGCCTACTGGGAACATCTCTTACAAAGGCCTGTGAAACGCAGTTTCATTGCAGGCCTGATATGGCTGAAGTAGAACTTTCTGCTCTGCGTGTGCTACATTGCCCTAGAGATGAAAGGCAAAACGTGCAGGCTTCTTTCCAAAGGGTGAGTTGGGCCCCAAAGCATCTTGCTTCCAGCTCTTTGGGAAGCTAAGAAACAACTCGCTCTGCACAGTGCTCTTACAGCCTACCGGGAACATCTCTTACAAAGGCCTGTGAAACGCAGTTTCTTTGCAGGCCTGATCTGGCTGAAGTAGAACTTCTGCTCTGGTGTGCTACATTGCCCTAGAGCTGAAAGGCACAACAGGCAGGCTTCTTTCCAAAGGGCGAGTTGGGCCCCAAAGCATCTTGCTTCCAGCAATTTGGGATGCTAAGAAACAGCTCGCTCTGCACAGTGCTCTTACAGCCTACTGGGAACATCTCTTACAAAGGCCTGTGAAACGCAGTTTCTTTGCAGGCCTGATCTGGCTGAAGTAGAACTTCTGCTCTGGGTGAGCTACATTGCCCTAGAGCTGAAACGCACAACGTGCAGGCTTCTTTCAAAAGAGCGAGCTGGGCCCTAAAGCATCTTGCTTCCAGCTCTTTGGGAAGCTAAGGAACAACTCGCTCTGCACAGTGCTCTTACAGCCTACCGGGAACATCTCTTTCAAAGGCCTATGAAATGCAGTTTCTTTGCAGGCATGGTCTGGCTGAAGTAGAACTTCTGCTCTGGGTGAGCTACATTGCCCTACAGCTGAAAGGCACAACGTGCAGACTTCTTTGCAAGGGGCGAGTTGGGCCCCAAAGCATCTTGCTTCCAGCTCTTTCGGAAGCTAAGATACAACTCGCTCTCCACAGTGCTCTTACAGCCTACAGGGAACATCTCTTACAAAGGCCTGTGAAACGCAGTTTCTTTGCAGGCCTGATCTGGCTGAAGTAGAACTTCTGCTCTGCGTGTGTTACATTGCCCTAGAGCTGAAAGGCAAAACGTGCAGGCTTCTTTCCAAAGGCCGAGTTGGGACCCAAAGCATCTTGCTTCCAGCTCTTTGGGAAGCTAAGAAACAACTCGCTCTGCACAGTGCTCTTACAGCCTACCGGGAACATCTCTTACAAAGGCCTGTGAAACGCAGTTTCTTTGCAGGCCTGATGTGGCTGAAGTAGAACTTCTGCTCTCGGTGTGCTACATTGCCTAGAGCTGAAAGGCCCAACGTGCAGGCTTCTTTCCAAAGGGCGAGTTGGGCCCCAAACCATCTTGCTTTCATCTCTTTGGGAAGCTAAGAAACAACTCGCTCTGCACAGTGCTCTTACAGCCTACCGGGAACATCTCTTACAAAGGCCTGTGAAACGCAGTTTCTTTGCAGGCCTGATCTGGCTGAAGTAGAACTTCTACTCTCGGTGTGCTACATTGCCTAGAGCTGAAAGGCACAACGTGCAGGCTTCTTTCCAAAGGGCGAGTTGGGACCCAAAGCATCTTGCTTCCAGGTCCTTGGGAAGCTAAGAAGCACCTCGCTCTGTACAGTGCTCTTACAGCCTACCGGGAACATCTCTTACAAAGGCCTATGAAATGCAGTTTCTTTGCAGGCATGATCTGGCTGAACTAGAACTTCTGCTCTGGGTGAGCTCCATTGCCCTAGAGCTGAAAGGCACAACGTGCAGGCTTCTTTCCAAAGGGCGAGTTGGGCCCCAAAGCATCTTGCTTCCAGCTCTTTGGTATGCTAAGAAACAGCTCGCTCTGCACAGTGCTCTTACAGCCTACCGGGAACATCTCTTACAAAGGCCTGTGAAACGCAGTTTCTTTGCAGGCATGATCTGGCTGAAGTAGAACTTCTGCTCTCGGTGTGCTACATTGCCTAGAGCTGAAAGGCACAACGTGCAGGCTTCTTTCCAAAGGGCGAGTTGGGCCCCAAAGCATCTTGCTTCCATCCTTTTGGGAAGCTAAGAAACAACTCGCTCTGCACAGTGCTCTTACAGCCTACCGGGAACATCTCTTACAAAGGCCTGTGAAACGCAGTTTCTTTGCAGGCCTGATGTGGCTGAAGTAGAACTTCTGCTCTGTGTGAGCTCCATTGCCCAAGAGCTGAAAGGCACAACGTACAGGCTTCTTTCCAAAGGGCGAGTTGTGCCCCAAAGCATCTTGCTTCCAGCTCTTTCGGAAGCTAAGATACAACTCGCTCTGCACAGTGGTCTTACAGCCTACAGGGAACATCTCTTACAAAGGCCTGTGAAACGCAGTTTCTTTGCAGGCCTGATCTGGCTGAAGTAGAACATCTGCTCTGCGTGTGTTACATTGCCCTAGAGCTGAAAGGCAAAACGTGCAGGCTTCTTTCCAAAGGCCGAGTTGGGACCCAAAGCATCTTGCTTTCATCTCTTTGGGAAGCTAAGAAACAACTCGCTCTGCACAGTGCTCTTACAGCCTACCGGGAACATCTCTTACAAAGGCCTGTGAAACGCAGTTTCTTTGCAGGCCTGATCTGGCTGAAGTAGAACTTCTACTCTCGGTGTGCTACATTGCCTAGAGCTGAAAGGCACAACGTGCAGGCTTCTTTCCAAAGGGTGAGTTGGGCCCCAAAGCATCTTGCTTCCAGCTCTTTGGGAATCTAAGAAACAACTCGCTCTGCACAGTGCTCTTACAGCCTACCGGGAACATCTCTTACAAAGGCCTGTGAAACGCAGTTTCTTTGCAGGCCTGATCTGGCTGAAGTAGAACATCTGCTCAGCTTGTGCTACAATTTCCTAGAGCTGAAAGGCACAACATGCAGGCTTCTTTCCAAGGGGCGATTTGGGCCCCAAAGCATCTTGCTTCCAGCTCTTTGGGAAGATAAGAAACAACTCGCTCTGCACAGTGCTCTTACAGCCTACCGGGAACATCTCTTACAAAGGCCGGCGAAACGCAGTTTCTTTACAGGCATGACCTAGCTGAAGTAGAACTTCTGCTCTGGGTGTGCTCCATTGCCCTAGAGCTGAAAGGGACAACGTGCAGACTTCTGTCTAAAGGGCGAGTTGGGCCCCAAAGCATCTTGCTTCCAGCTCTTTGGGAAGCTAAGAAACAACTCGCTCTGCACAGTGCTCTTACAGGCTACCGGCAACATCTCTTACAAAGGCCTGTGAAACGCAGTTTCTTTGCAGGCCTGATGTGGCTGAAGTAGAACTTCTCCTCGGCGTGTGCTACATTGCCCTAGAGCTGAAAGACACAACGTGCAGGCTTCTTTCCAAAGGGCGAGTTGGGCCCCAAAGCATCTTGCTTCCATCTCTTTGGGAAGCTAAGAAACAACTCGCTCTGCACAGTGCTCTTACAGCCTACCTGGAACATCTCTTACAAAGGCCTGTGAAACGCAGTTTCTTTGCAGGCCTGATGTGGCTGAAGTAGAACTTCTGCTCTGTGTGAGCTCCATTGCCCAAGAGCTGAAAGGCACAACGTACAGGCTTCTTTCCAAAGGGCGAGTTGTGCCCCAAAGCATCTTGCTTCCAGCTCTTTCGGAAGCTAAGAAACAACTCGCTCTGCACAGTGCTCTTACAGCCTACCGGGAACATCTCTTACAAAGGCCTGTGAAACGCAGTTTCTTTGCAGGCCTCATCTGGCTGAAGTAGAACATGTGCTCTGCGTGTGCTACATTACCCTAGAGCTGAAAGGCACAACGTGCAGGCTTCTTTCCAAAGGGCGAGTTGGGCCCCAAAGCATCTTGCTTCCAGCTCTTTGGGAAGCTAAGGAACAACTCTCTCTGCACAGTGCTCTTACAGCCTACCGGGAACATCTCTTACAAAGGCCGGTGAAACGCAGTTTCTTTGCAGGCCTGATCTGGCTGAAGTAGAACTTCTGCTCTCGGTGTGCTACATTGCCTAGAGCTGAACGTCACAACGTGCAGGCTTCTTTCCAAAGGGCGAGTTGGGCCCCAAAGCATCTTGCTTCCAGCTCTTTTCGAAGCTAAGAAAGAACTCGCTCTCCACAGTGCTCTTACAGCCTACCGGGAACATCTCTTACAAAGGCCTGTGAAACGCAGTTTCTTTACAGGCCTGACCTAGCTGAAGTAGAACTTCTGCTCTGGGTGTGCTACATTGCCCTCGAGATGAAGGGCACAACGTGTAGCCTTCTTTCCAAAGGGCGAGTTGGGCCCCAAAGAATCTTGCTTCCAGCTCTTTGGGAAGCTAAGAAACAACTCGCTCTGCACAGTGCTCTTACAGCCTACCGGGAACATCTCTTACTAAGGCCTGTGAAACGCAGTATCTTGGCAGGCCTGATCTGGCTGAAGTAGAACATCTGCTCTGGGTGAGCTCCATTGCCCTAGAGCTGAAAGGCACAACGTGCAGGCTTCTTTGCAAAGGGCGAGTTGGGCCCCAAAGCATCTTGCTTCCAGCTCTTTCGGAAGCTAAGAAACAACCCCGCTCTGCACAGTGCTCTTACAGCCTACTGGGAACATCTCTTACAAAGGCCTGTGAAACGCAGTTTCATTGCAGGCCTGATCTGGCTGAAGTAGAACTTCTGCTCTGCGTGTGCTACATTGCCCTAGAGATGAAAGGCAAAACGTGCAGGCTTCTTTCCAAAGGGTGAGTTGGGCCCCAAAGCATCTTGCTTCCAGCTCTTTGGGAAGCTAAGAAACAACTCGCTCTGCACAGTGCTCTTACAGCCTACCGGGAACATCTCTTACAAAGGCCTGTGAAACGCAGTTTCTTTGCAGGCCTGATCTGGCTGAAGTAGAACTTCTCCTCGGCGTGTGCTACATTGCCCTAGAGCTGAAACGCACAACGTGCAGGCTTCTTTCAAAAGAGCGAGCTGGGCCCTAAAGCATCTTGCTTCCAGCTCTTTGGGAAGCTAAGAAACAACTCGCTCTGCACAGTGCTCTTACAGCCTACCGGGAACATCTCTTACAAAGGCCTGTGAAACGCAGTTTCTTTGCAGGCCTGATCTGGCTGAAGTAGAACTTCTGCTCTGGGTGAGCTCCATTGCCCTAGAGCTGAAAGGCACAACATGCAGGCTTCTTTCCAAAGGGCGAGTTGGGCCCCAAACCATCTTGCTTCCAGCTCTTTGGGAAGCTAAGAAACAGCTCGCTCTGCACAGTGCTCTTACAGCATACTGGGAACATCTCTTACAAAGGCCTGTGAAACGCAGTTTCTTTGCAGGCCTGATCTGGCTAAAGTAGAACTTCTGCTCTGCGTGTGCTACATTGCCCTAGAGCTGAAAGTCCCAACGTGCAGGCTTCTTTCCAAAGGGCGAGTTGGGCCCCAAACCATCTTGCTTCCAGCTCTTTGGGAAGCTAAGAAACAAGTCGCTCTACACAGTGCTCTTACAGCCTACCGGGAACATCTCTTACAAAGGCCTCTGAAACGTAGTTTCTTTGCAGGCCTGATCTGGCTGAAGTAGAACTTCTCCTCGGCGTGTGCTACATTGCCATAGAGCTGAAAGGCACAACGTGCAGGCTTCTTTCCAAAGGGCGAGTTGGGCCCCAAAGCATCTTGCTTCCAGCTCTTTGGGAAGCTAAGAAACAACTCGCTCTGCACAGTGCTCTTACAGCCTACCGGGAACATCTCTTACAAAGGCCTGTGAAACGCAGTTTCTTTGCAGGCCTGATGTGGCTGAAGTAGAACTTCTGCTCTCGGTGTGCTACATTGCCTAGAGCTGAAAGGCACAACGTGCAGGCTTCTTTCCAAAGGGCGAGTTGGGCCCCAAAGCATCTTGCTTCCATCTCTTTGGGAAGCTAAGAAACAACTCTCTCTGCACAATGCTTTTACAGCCTACCGGGAACATATCTTACAAAGGACTGTGAAACGAAGTGTCTTTGCAGGCCTGATCTGACTGAAGTAGAAATTCTGCTCTGGGTGTGCTACATTGCCCTGCAACTGAAAGGCACAAGGTGCAGGCTTCTTTCCAAAGGACGAGTTGGGCCCCAAAGCATCTTGCTTCCAGCTCTTTCGGAAGCTAAGAAACAACCCCGCTCTGCACAGTGCTCTTACAGCCTACTGGGAACATCTCTTACAAAGGTCTGTGAAACGCAGTTTCATTGCAGGCCTGATCTGGCTGAAGTAGAACTTCTGCTCTGTGTGTGCTACATTGCCCTAGAGATGAAAGGCAAAACGTGCAGGCTTCTTTCCAAAGGGCGAGTTGGGCCCCAAAGCATCTTGCTTCCAGCTCTTTGGGATGCTAAGAAACAGCTCGCTCTGCACAGTGCTCTTACAGCCTACCGGGAACATCTCTTACAAAGGCCTGTGAAACGCAGTTTCTTTGCAGGCCTGATCTGGCTGAAGTAGAACTTCTGCTCTCGGTGTGCTACATTGCCTAGAGCTGAAAGGCACAACGTGCAGGCTTCTTTCCAAAGGGCGAGTTGGGCCCCAAAGCATCTTGCTTCCATCTCTTTGGGAAGCTAAGAAACAACTCGCTCTGCACAGTGCTCTTACAGCCTACCTGGAACATCTCTTACAAAGGCCTGTGAAACGCAGTTTCTTTGCAGGCCTGATGTGGCTGAAGTAGAACTTCTGCTCTGTGTGAGCTCCATTGCCCAAGAGCTGAAAGGCACAACGTACAGGCTTCTTTCCAAAGGGCGAGTTGTGCCCCAAAGCATCTTGCTTCCAGCTCTTTCGGAAGCTAAGAAACAACTCGCTCTGCACAGTGCTCTTACAGCCTACCGGGAACATCTCTTACAAAGGCCTGTGAAACGCAGTTTCTTTGCAGGCCTCATCTGGCTGAAGTAGAACATGTGCTCTGCGTGTGCTACATTACCCTAGAGCTGAAAGGCACAACGTGCAGGCTTCTTTCCAAAGGGCGAGTTGGGCCCCAAAGCATCTTGCTTCCAGCTCTTTGGGAAGCTAAGGAACAACTCTCTCTGCACAGTGCTCTTACAGCCTACCGGGAACATCTCTTACAAAGGCCGGTGAAACGCAGTTTCTTTGCAGGCCTGATCTGGCTGAAGTAGAACTTCTGCTCTCGGTGTGCTACATTGCCTAGAGCTGAACGTCACAACGTGCAGGCTTCTTTCCAAAGGGCGAGTTGGGCCCCAAAGCATCTTGCTTCCAGCTCTTTTCGAAGCTAAGAAAGAACTCGCTCTCCACAGTGCTCTTACAGCCTACCGGGAACATCTCTTACAAAGGCCTGTGAAACGCAGTTTCTTTACAGGCCTGACCTAGCTGAAGTAGAACTTCTGCTCTGGGTGTGCTACATTGCCCTCGAGATGAAGGGCACAACGTGTAGCCTTCTTTCCAAAGGGCGAGTTGGGCCCCAAAGCATCTTGCTTCCAGCTCTTTGGGAAGCTAAGAAACAACTCGCTCTGCACAGTGCTCTTACAGCCTACCGGCAACATCTCTTACTAAGGCCTGTGAAACGCAGTTTCTTGGCAGGCCTGATCTGGCTGAAGTAGAACATCTGCTCTGGGTGAGCTCCATTGCCCTAGAGCTGAAAGGCACAACGTGCAGGCTTCTTTGCAAAGGGCGAGTTGGGCCCCAAAGCATCTTGCTTCCAGCTCTTTCGGAAGCTAAGAAACAACCCCGCTCTGCACAGTGCTCTTACAGCCTACTGGGAACATCTCTTACAAAGGCCTGTGAAACGCAGTTTCATTGCAGGCCTGATCTGGCTGAAGTAGAACTTCTCCTCTGCGTGTGCTACATTGCCCTAGAGCTGAAACGCACAACGTGCAGGCTTCTTTCAAAAGAGCGAGCTGGGCCCTAAAGCATCTTGCTTCCAGCTCTTTGGGAAGCTAAGAAACAACTCGCTCTGCACAGTGCTCTTACAGCCTACGGGGAACATCTCTTACAAAGGCCTGTGAAACGCAGTTTCTTTGCAGGCCTGATCTGGCTGAAGTAGAACTTCTGCTCTGGGTGAGCTCCATTGCCCTAGAGCTGAAAGGCACAACGTGCAGGCTTCTTTCCAAAGGGCGAGTTGGGCCCCAAACCATCTTGCTTCCAGCTCTTTGGGAAGCTAAGAAACAGCTCGCTCTGCACAGTGCTCTTACAGCATACTGGGAACATCTCTTACAAAGGCCTGTGAAACGCAGTTTCTTTGCAGGCCTGATCTGGCTAAAGTAGAACTTCTGCTCTGCGTGTGCTACATTGCCCTAGAGCTGAAAGTCCCAACGTGCAGGCTTCTTTCCAAAGGGCGAGTTGGGCCCCAAACCATCTTGCTTCCAGCTCTTTGGGAAGCTAAGAAACAAGTCGCTCTACACAGTGCTCTTAAAGCCTACCGGGAACATCTCTTACAAAGGCCTCTGAAACGTAGTTTCTTTGCAGGCCTGATCTGGCTGAAGTAGAACTTCTCCTCGGCGTGTGCTACATTGCCATAGAGCTGAAAGGCACAACGTGCAGGCTTCTTTCCAAAGGGCGAGTTGGGCCCCAAAGCATCTTGCTTCCAGCTCTTTGGGAAGCTAAGAAACAACTCGCTCTGCACAGTGCTCTTACAGCCTACCGGGAACATCTCTTACAAAGGCCTGTGAAACGCAGTTTCTTTGCAGGCCTGATGTGGCTGAAGTAGAACTTCTGCTCTCGGTGTGCTACATTGCCTAGAGCTGAAAGGCCCAACGTGCAGGCTTCTTTCCAAAGGGCGAGTTGGGCCCCAAAGCATCTTGCTTTCATCTCTTTGGGAAGCTAAGAAACAACTCGCTCTGCACAGTGCTCTTACAGCCTACCGGGAACATCTCTTACAAAGGCCTGTGAAACGCAGTTTCTTTGCAGGCCTGATCTGGCTGAAGTAGAACTTCTACTCTCGGTGTGCTACATTGCCTAGAGCTGAAAGGCACAACGTGCAGGCTTCTTTCCAAAGGGTGAGTTGGGTCCCAAAGCATCTTGCTTCCAGCTCTTTGGGAATCTAAGAAACAACTCGCTCTGCACAGTGCTCTTACAGCCTACCGGGAACATCTCTTACAAAGGCCTGTGAAACGCAGTTTCTTTGCAGGCCTGATCTGGCTGAAGTAGAACATCTGCTCAGCTTGTGCTACAATTTCCTAGAGCTGAAAGGCACAACATGCAGGCTTCTTTCCAAGGGGCGATTTGGGCCCCAAAGCATCTTGCTTCCAGCTCTTTGGGAAGCTAAGAAACAACTCGCTCTGCACAGTGCTCTTACAGCCTACCGGGAACATCTCTTACAAAGGCCGGCGAAACGCAGTTTCTTTACAGGCATGACCTAGCTGAAGTAGAACTTCTGCTCTGGGTGTGCTCCATTGCCCTAGAGCTGAAAGGGACAACGTGCAGACTTCTGTCTAAAGGGCGAGTTGGGCCCCAAAGCATCTTGCTTCCAGCTCTTTGGGAAGCTAAGAAACAACTCGCTCTGCACAGTGCTCTTACAGGCTACCGGCAACATCTCTTACAAAGGCCTGTGAAACGCAGTTTCTTTGCAGGCCTGATGTGGCTGAAGTAGAACTTCTCCTCGGCGTGTGCTACATTGCCCTAGAGCTGAAAGACACAACGTGCAGGCTTCTTTCCAAAGGGCGAGTTCGGCCCCAAAGCATCTTGCTTCCAGCTCTTTGGGAAGCTAAGAAACAAGTCGCTCTACACAGTGCTCTTACAGCCTACCGGGAACATCTCTTACAAAGGCCTGTGAAACGAAGTTTCTTTGCAGGCCCGATCTGGCTGAAGTTGAACTTCTGCTGTGCGTGTGCTACATTGCCCTAGAGCTGGAAGGCACAACTGGCAGGCTTCTTTCCAAAGGGCGAGTTGGGACCCAAAGCATCTTGCTTCCAGCTCTTTGGGAAGCTAAGAAACATCTCGCTCTGCACAGTGCTCCTACAGCCTACTGGGAACATCTCTTACAAAGGCCTGTGAAACGCAGTTTCTTTGCAGGCCTGATCTGGCTGAAGTATAACTTCTGCTCTGCGTGTGCTACATTGCCATAGAGCTGAAAGGCACAACGTGCACGCTTCTTTCCAAAGGGCGAGTTGGCCCGCAAAGCATCTTGCTTCCAGCTCTTTGGGAAGCTAAGAAACAACTCGCTCTGCACAGTGCTCTTACAGCCTACCGGGAACATCTCTTACAAAGGCCTGTGAAACGCAGTTTCTTTGCAGGCCTGATGTGGCTGAAGTAGAACTTCTGCTCTGCGTGTGCTACATTCCCCTAGAGCTGAAAGGCACAACGTGCAGGCTTCTTTCCAAAGGGCGAGTTGGGCCCCAAAGCATCTTGCTTCCAGCTCTTTGGGAAGCTAAGGAACAACTCGCTCTGCACAGTGCTCTTACAGCCTACCGGCAACATCTCTTACAAAGGCCGGTGAAACGCAGTTTCTTTGCAGGCCTGATCTGGCTGAAGTAGAACTTCTGCTCTCGGTGTGCTACATTGCCTAGAGCTGAACGTCACAACGTGCAGGCTTCTTTCCAAAGGGCGAGTTGGGCCCCAAAGCATCTTGCTTCCAGCTCTTTTCGAAGCTAAGAAAGAACTCGCTCTCCACAGTGCTCTTACAGCCTACCGGGAACATCTCTTACAAAGGCCTGTGAAACGCAGTTTCTTTACAGGCCTGACCTAGCTGAAGTAGAACTTCTGCTCTGGGTGTGCTACATTGCCCTCGAGATGAAGGGCACAACGTGCAGCCTTCTTTCCAAAGGGCGAGTTGGGCCCCAAAGCATCTTGCTTCCAGCTCTTTGGGAAGCTAAGAAACAACTCGCTCTGCACAGTGCTCTTACAGCCTACCGGCAACATCTCTTACAAAGGCCTGTGAAACGCAGTTTCTTTGCAGGCCTGATCTGGCTGAAGTAGAACATCTGCTCTGGGTGAGCTCCATTGCCCTAGAGCTGAAAGGCACAACGTGCAGGCTTCTTTGCAAAGGGCGAGTTGGGCCCCAAAGCATCTTGCTTCCAGGTCTTTCGGAAGCTAAGAAACAACCCCGCTCTGCACAGTGCTCTTACAGCCTACTGGGAACATCTCTTACAAAGGCCTGTGAAACGCAGTTTCATTGCAGGCCTGATATGGCTGAAGTAGAACTTTCTGCTCTGCGTGTGCTACATTGCCCTAGAGATGAAAGGCAAAACGTGCAGGCTTCTTTCCAAAGGGTGAGTTGGGCCCCAAAGCATCTTGCTTCCAGCTCTTTGGGAAGCTAAGAAACAACTCGCTCTGCACAGTGCTCTTACAGCCTACCGGGAACATCTCTTACAAAGGCCTGTGAAACGCAGTTTCTTTGCAGGCCTGATCTGGCTGAAGTAGAACTTCTGCTCTCGGTGTGCTACATTGCCTAGAGCTGAAAGGCACAACGTGCAGGCTTCTTTCCAAAGGGCGAGTTGGACCCCAAAGCATCTTGCTTCCAGCTCTTTGGGAAGCTAAGAAACAACTCTCTCTGCACAGTGCTTTTACAGCCTACCGGGAACATATCTTACAAAGGACTGTGAAACGAAGTTTCTTTGCAGGCCTGATCTGGCTGAAGTAGAACTTCTGCTCTGGGTGTGCTACATTGCCCTGCAACTGAAAGGCACAAGGTGCAGGCTTCTTTCCAAAGGACGAGTTGGGCCCCAAAGCATCTTGCTTCCAGCTCTTTGGGAATTAAGAAACAACTCGCTCTGAACAGTGCTCTTACAGCCTACCGGGAACATCTCTTACAAAGGCCTGCGAAACGCAGTTTCTTTGCAGGCCTGATCTGCCTGAAGTAGAACTTCTGCTCTGGGTGAGCTCCATTGCCCTAGAGCTGAAAGGCACAACAGGCAGGCTTCTTTCCAAAGGGCGAGTTGGGCCCCAAAGCATCTTGCTTCCAGCAATTTGGGATGCTAAGAAACAGCTCGCTCTGCACAGTGCTCTTACAGCCTACTGGGAACATCTCTTACAAAGGCCTGTGAAACGCAGTTTCTTTGCAGGCCTGATCTGGCTGAAGTAGAACTTCTGCTCTGGGTGAGCTACATTGCCCTAGAGCTGAAACGCACAACGTGCAGGCTTCTTTCAAAAGAGCGAGCTGGGCCCTAAAGCATCTTGCTTCCAGCTCTTTGGGAAGCTAAGGAACAACTCGCTCTGCACAGTGCTCTTACAGCCTACCGGGAACATCTCTTTCAAAGGCCTATGAAATGCAGTTTCTTTGCAGGCATGGTCTGGCTGAAGTAGAACTTCTGCTCTGGGTGAGCTACATTGCCCTACAGCTGAAAGGCACAACGTGCAGACTTCTTTGCAAGGGGCGAGTTGGGCCCCAAAGCATCTTGCTTCCAGCTCTTTCGGAAGCTAAGATACAACTCGCTCTCCACAGTGCTCTTACAGCCTACAGGGAACATCTCTTACAAAGGCCTGTGAAACGCAGTTTCTTTGCAGGCCTGATCTGGCTGAAGTAGAACTTCTGCTCTGCGTGTGTTACATTGCCCTAGAGCTGAAAGGCAAAACGTGCAGGCTTCTTTCCAAAGGCCGAGTTGGGACCCAAAGCATCTTGCTTCCAGCTCTTTGGGAAGCTAAGAAACAACTCGCTCTGCACAGTGCTCTTACAGCCTACCGGGAACATCTCTTACAAAGGCCTGTGAAACGCAGTTTCTTTGCAGGCCTGATGTGGCTGAAGTAGAACTTCTGCTCTCGGTGTGCTACATTGCCTAGAGCTGAAAGGCCCAACGTGCAGGCTTCTTTCCAAAGGGCGAGTTGGGCCCCAAACCATCTTGCTTTCATCTCTTTGGGAAGCTAAGAAACAACTCGCTCTGCACAGTGCTCTTACAGCCTACCGGGAACATCTCTTACAAAGGCCTGTGAAACGCAGTTTCTTTGCAGGCCTGATCTGGCTGAAGTAGAACTTCTACTCTCGGTGTGCTACATTGCCTAGAGCTGAAAGGCACAACGTGCAGGCTTCTTTCCAAAGGGCGAGTTGGGACCCAAAGCATCTTGCTTCCAGGTCCTTGGGAAGCTAAGAAGCACCTCGCTCTGTACAGTGCTCTTACAGCCTACCGGGAACATCTCTTACAAAGGCCTATGAAATGCAGTTTCTTTGCAGGCATGATCTGGCTGAACTAGAACTTCTGCTCTGGGTGAGCTCCATTGCCCTAGAGCTGAAAGGCACAACATGCAGGCTTCTTTCCAAAGGGCGAGTTGGGCCCCAAAGCATCTTGCTTCCAGCTCTTTGGTATGCTAAGAAACAGCTCGCTCTGCACAGTGCTCTTACAGCCTACCGGGAACATCTCTTACAAAGGCCTGTGAAACGCAGTTTCTTTGCAGGCATGATCTGGCTGAAGTAGAACTTCTGCTCTCGGTGTGCTACATTGCCTAGAGCTGAAAGGCACAACGTGCAGGCTTCTTTCCAAAGGGCGAGTTGGGCCCCAAAGCATCTTGCTTCCATCCTTTTGGGAAGCTAAGAAACAACTCGCTCTGCACAGTGCTCTTACAGCCTACCGGGAACATCTCTTACAAAGGCCTGTGAAACGCAGTTTCTTTGCAGGCCTGATGTGGCTGAAGTAGAACTTCTGCTCTGTGTGAGCTCCATTGCCCAAGAGCTGAAAGGCACAACGTACAGGCTTCTTTCCAAAGGGCGAGTTGTGCCCCAAAGCATCTTGCTTCCAGCTCTTTCGGAAGCTAAGATACAACTCGCTCTGCACAGTGGTCTTACAGCCTACAGGGAACATCTCTTACAAAGGCCTGTGAAACGCAGTTTCTTTGCAGGCCTGATCTGGCTGAAGTAGAACATCTGCTCTGCGTGTGTTACATTGCCCTAGAGCTGAAAGGCAAAACGTGCAGGCTTCTTTCCAAAGGCCGAGTTGGGACCCAAAGCATCTTGCTTTCATCTCTTTGGGAAGCTAAGAAACAACTCGCTCTGCACAGTGCTCTTACAGCCTACCGGGAACATCTCTTACAAAGGCCTGTGAAACGCAGTTTCTTTGCAGGCCTGATCTGGCTGAAGTAGAACTTCTACTCTCGGTGTGCTACATTGCCTAGAGCTGAAAGGCACAACGTGCAGGCTTCTTTCCAAAGGGTGAGTTGGGCCCCAAAGCATCTTGCTTCCAGCTCTTTGGGAATCTAAGAAACAACTCGCTCTGCACAGTGCTCTTACAGCCTACCGGGAACATCTCTTACAAAGGCCTGTGAAACGCAGTTTCTTTGCAGGCCTGATCTGGCTGAAGTAGAACATCTGCTCAGCTTGTGCTACAATTTCCTAGAGCTGAAAGGCACAACATGCAGGCTTCTTTCCAAGGGGCGATTTGGGCCCCAAAGCATCTTGCTTCCAGCTCTTTGGGAAGATAAGAAACAGCTCGCTCTGCACAGTGCTCTTACAGCCTACCGGGAACATCTCTTACAAAGGCCGGCGAAACGCAGTTTCTTTACAGGCATGACCTAGCTGAAGTAGAACTTCTGCTCTGGGTGTGCTCCATTGCCCTAGAGCTGAAAGGGACAACGTGCAGACTTCTGTCGAAAGGGCGAGTTGGGCCCCAAAGCATCTTGCTTCCAGCTCTTTGGGAAGCTAAGAAACAACTCGCTCTGCACAGTGCTCTTACAGCCTACCGGGAACATCTCTTACAAAGGCCTGTGAAACGCAGTTTCTTTGCAGGCCCGATCTGGCTGAAGTTGAACTTCTGCTGTGCGTGTGCTACATTGCCCTAGAGCTGGAAGGCACAACTGGCAGGCTTCTTTCCAAAGGGCGAGTTGGGCCCCAAAGCATCTTGCTTCCAGCTCTTTGGGAAGCTAAGAAACATCTCGCTCTGCACAGTGCTCCTACAGCCTACTGGGAACATCTCTTACAAAGGCCTGTGAAACGCAGTTTCTTTGCAGGCCTGATCTGGCTGAAGTATAACTTCTGCTCTGCGTGTGCTACATTGCCATAGAGCTGAAAGGCACAACGTGCACGCTTCTTTCCAAAGGGCGAGTTGGCCCGCAAAGCATCTTGCTACCAGCTCTTTGGGAAGCTAAGAAACAACTCGCTCTGCACAGTGCTCTTACAGCCTACCGGGAACATCTCTTACAAAGGCCTGTGAAACGCAGTTTCTTTGCAGGCCTGATGTAGCTGAAGTAGAACTTCTGCTCTGCGTGTGCTACATTCCCCTAGAGCTGAAAGGCACAACGTGCAGGCTTCTTTCCAAAGGGCGGGTTGGGCCCCAAACCATCTTGCTTCCAGCTCTTTGGGAAGCTAAGAAACAACTCGCTCTGCACAGTGCTCTTACAGGCTACCGGGAACATCTCTTACAAAGGCCTGTGAAACGCAGTTTCTTTGCAGGCCTGATCTGGCTGAAGTAGAACTTCTGCTCTGGGTGAGCTCCATTGCCCTAGAGCTGAAAGGCACAACGTACAGGCTTCTTTCCAAAGGGCGAGTTGGGACCCAAAGCATCTTGCTTCCAGGTCCTTGGGAAGCTAAGAAGCACCTCGCTCTGTACAGTGCTCTTACAGCCTACCGGGAACATCTCTTACAAAGGCCTATGAAATGCAGTTTCTTTGCAGGCATGATCTGGCTGAACTAGAACTTCTGCTCTGGGTGAGCTCCATTGCCCTAGAGCTGAAAGGCACAACATGCAGGCTTCTTTCCAAAGGGCGAGTTGGGCCCCAAAGCATCTTGCTTCCAGCTCTTTGGGATGCTAAGAAACAGCTCGCTCTGCACAGTGCTCTTACAGCCTACCGGGAACATCTCTTACAAAGGCCTGTGAAACGCAGTTTCTTTGCAGGCCTGATCTGGCTGAAGTAGAACTTCTGCTCTCGGTGTGCTACATTGCCTAGAGCTGAAAGGCACAACGTGCAGGCTTCTTTCCAAAGGGCGAGTTGGGCCCCAAAGCATCTTGCTTCCATCTCTTTGGGAAGCTAAGAAACAACTCGCTCTGCACAGTGCTCTTACAGCCTACCTGGAACATCTCTTACAAAGGCCTGTGAAACGCAGTTTCTTTGCAGGCCTGATGTGGCTGAAGTAGAACTTCTGCTCTGTGTGAGCTCCATTGCCCAAGAGCTGAAAGGCACAACGTACAGGCTTCTTTCCAAAGGGCGAGTTGTGCCCCAAAGCATCTTGCTTCCAGCTCTTTCGGAAGCTAAGAAACAACTCGCTCTGCACAGTGCTCTTACAGCCTACCGGGAACATCTCTTACAAAGGCCTGTGAAACGCAGTTTCTTTGCAGGCCTCATCTGGCTGAAGTAGAACATGTGCTCTGCGTGTGCTACATTACCCTAGAGCTGAAAGGCACAACGTGCAGGCTTCTTTCCAAAGGGCGAGTTGGGCCCCAAAGCATCTTGCTTCCAGCTCTTTGGGAAGCTAAGGAACAACTCTCTCTGCACAGTGCTCTTACAGCCTACCGGGAACATCTCTTACAAAGGCCGGTGAAACGCAGTTTCTTTGCAGGCCTGATCTGGCTGAAGTAGAACTTCTGCTCTCGGTGTGCTACATTGCCTAGAGCTGAACGTCACAACGTGCAGGCTTCTTTCCAAAGGGCGAGTTGGGCCCCAAAGCATCTTGCTTCCAGCTCTTTTCGAAGCTAAGAAACAACTCGCTCTCCACAGTGCTCTTACAGCCTACCGGGAACATCTCTTACAAAGGCCTGTGAAACGCAGTTTCTTTACAGGCCTGACCTAGCTGAAGTAGAACTTCTGCTCTGGGTGTGCTACATTGCCCTCGAGATGAAGGGCACAACGTGTAGCCTTCTTTCCAAAGGGCGAGTTGGGCCCCAAAGCATCTTGCTTCCAGCTCTTTGGGAAGCTAAGAAACAACTCGCTCTGCACAGTGCTCTTACAGCCTACCGGCAACATCTCTTACTAAGGCCTGTGAAACGCAGTTTCTTGGCAGGCCTGATCTGGCTGAAGTAGAACATCTGCTCTGGGTGAGCTCCATTGCCCTAGAGCTGAAAGGCACAACGTGCAGGCTTCTTTGCAAAGGGCGAGTTGGGCCCCAAAGCATCTTGCTTCCAGCTCTTTCGGAAGCTAAGAAACAACCCCGCTCTGCACAGTGCTCTTACAGCCTACTGGGAACATCTCTTACAAAGGCCTGTGAAACGCAGTTTCATTGCAGGCCTGATCTGGCTGAAGTAGAACTTCTGCTCTGCGTGTGCTACATTGCCCTAGAGATGAAAGGCAAAACGTGCAGGCTTCTTTCCAAAGGGTGAGTTGGGCCCCAAAGCATCTTGCTTCCAGCTCTTTGGGAAGCTAAGAAACAACTCGCTCTGCACAGTGCTCTTACAGCCTACCGGGAACATCTCTTACAAAGGCCTGTGAAACGCAGTTTCTTTGCAGGCCTGATCTGGCTGAAGTAGAACTTCTCCTCGGCGTGTGCTACATTGCCCTAGAGCTGAAACGCACAACGTGCAGGCTTCTTTCAAAAGAGCGAGCTGGGCCCTAAAGCATCTTGCTTCCAGCTCTTTGGGAAGCTAAGAAACAACTCGCTCTGCACAGTGCTCTTACAGCCTACCGGGAACATCTCTTACAAAGGCCTGTGAAACGCAGTTTCTTTGCAGGCCTGATCTGGCTGAAGTAGAACTTCTGCTCTGGGTGAGCTCCATTGCCCTAGAGCTGAAAGGCACAACATGCAGGCTTCTTTCCAAAGGGCGAGTTGGGCCCCAAACCATCTTGCTTCCAGCTCTTTGGGAAGCTAAGAAACAGCTCGCTCTGCACAGTGCTCTTACAGCATACTGGGAACATCTCTTACAAAGGCCTGTGAAACGCAGTTTCTTTGCAGGCCTGATCTGGCTAAAGTAGAACTTCTGCTCTGCGTGTGCTACATTGCCCTAGAGCTGAAAGTCCCAACGTGCAGGCTTCTTTCCAAAGGGCGAGTTGGGCCCCAAACCATCTTGCTTCCAGCTCTTTGGGAAGCTAAGAAACAAGTCGCTCTACACAGTGCTCTTACAGCCTACCGGGAACATCTCTTACAAAGGCCTCTGAAACGTAGTTTCTTTGCAGGCCTGATCTGGCTGAAGTAGAACTTCTCCTCGGCGTGTGCTACATTGCCATAGAGCTGAAAGGCACAACGTGCAGGCTTCTTTCCAAAGGGCGAGTTGGGCCCCAAAGCATCTTGCTTCCAGCTCTTTGGGAAGCTAAGAAACAACTCGCTCTGCACAGTGCTCTTACAGCCTACCGGGAACATCTCTTACAAAGGCCTGTGAAACGCAGTTTCTTTGCAGGCCTGATGTGGCTGAAGTAGAACTTCTGCTCTCGGTGTGCTACATTGCCTAGAGCTGAAAGGCACAACGTGCAGGCTTCTTTCCAAAGGGCGAGTTGGGCCCCAAAGCATCTTGCTTCCATCTCTTTGGGAAGCTAAGAAACAACTCTCTCTGCACAATGCTTTTACAGCCTACCGGGAACATATCTTACAAAGGACTGTGAAACGAAGTGTCTTTGCAGGCCTGATCTGACTGAAGTAGAACTTCTGCTCTGGGTGTGCTACATTGCCCTGCAACTGAAAGGCACAAGGTGCAGGCTTCTTTCCAAAGGACGAGTTGGGCCCCAAAGCATCTTGCTTCCAGCTCTTTCGGAAGCTAAGAAACAACCCCGCTCTGCACAGTGCTCTTACAGCCTACTGGGAACATCTCTTACAAAGGTCTGTGAAACACAGTTTCATTGCAGGCCTGATCTGGCTGAAGTAGAACTTCTGCTCTGTGTGTGCTACATTGCCCTAGAGATGAAAGGCAAAACGTGCAGGCTTCTTTCCAAAGGGTGAGTTGGGCCCCAAAGCATCTTGCTTCCAGCTCTTTGGGAAGCTAAGAAACAACTCGCTCTGCACAGTGCTCTTACAGCCTACCGGGAACATCTCTTACAAAGGCCTGTGAAACGCAGTTTCTTTGCAGGCCTGATCTGGCTGAAGTAGAACTTCTCCTCGGCGTGTGCTACATTGCCCTAGAGCTGAAACGCACAACGTGCAGGCTTCTTTCAAAAGAGCGAGCTGGGCCCTAAAGCATCTTGCTTCCAGCTCTTTGGGAAGCTAAGAAACAACTCGCTCTGCACAGTGCTCTTACAGCCTACCGGGAACATCTCTTACAAAGGCCTGTGAAACGCAGTTTCTTTGCAGGCCTGATCTGGCTGAAGTAGAACTTCTGCTCTGGGTGAGCTCCATTGCCCTAGAGCTGAAAGGCACAACATGCAGGCTTCTTTCCAAAGGGCGAGTTGGGCCCCAAACCATCTTGCTTCCAGCTCTTTGGGAAGCTAAGAAACAGCTCGCTCTGCACAGTGCTCTTACAGCATACTGGGAACATCTCTTACAAAGGCCTGTGAAACGCAGTTTCTTTGCAGGCCTGATCTGGCTAAAGTAGAACTTCTGCTCTGCGTGTGCTACATTGCCCTAGAGCTGAAAGTCCCAACGTGCAGGCTTCTTTCCAAAGGGCGAGTTGGGCCCCAAACCATCTTGCTTCCAGCTCTTTGGGAAGCTAAGAAACAAGTCGCTCTACACAGTGCTCTTACAGCCTACCGGGAACATCTCTTACAAAGGCCTCTGAAACGTAGTTTCTTTGCAGGCCTGATCTGGCTGAAGTAGAACTTCTGCTCTTCGTGTGTTACATTGCCCTAGAGCTGAAAGGCAAAACGTGCAGGCTTGTTTCAAAAGGGCGAGTTGGGCCCGAAAGCATCTTGCTTCCAGCTCTTTGGGAAGCTAAGAAACAACTCGCTCTGCACAGTGCTCTTACAGCCTACCGGGAACATCTCTTACAAAGGCCTGTGAAACGCAGTTTCTTTGCAGGCCTGATCTGGCTGAAGTAGAACTTCTGCTCTTGGTGTGCTACATTGCCTAGAGCTGAAAGGCACAACGTGCAGGCTTCTTTCCAAAGGGCGAGTTGGGCCCCAAAGCATCTTGCTTCCATCTCTTTGGGAAGCTAAGAAACAACTCTCTCTGCACAATGCTTTTACAGCCTACCGGGAACATATCTTACAAAGGACTGTGAAACGAAGTGTCTTTGCAGGCCTGATCTGACTGAAGTAGAACTTCTGCTCTGGGTGTGCTACATTGCCCTGCAACTGAAAGGCACAAGGTGCAGGCTTCTTTCCAAAGGACGAGTTGGGCCCCAAAGCATCTTGCTTCCAGCTCTTTGGGAATTAAGAAACAACTCGCTCTGAACAGTGCTCTTACAGCCTACCGGGAACATCTCTTACAAAGGCCTGCGAAACGCAGTTTCTTTGCAGGCCTGATCTGCCTGAAGTAGAACTTCTGCTCTGGGTGAGCTCCATTGCCCTAGAGCTGAAAGGCACAACAGGCAGGCTTCTTTCCAAAGGGCGAGTTGGGCCCCAAAGCATCTTGCTTCCAGCAATTTGGGATGCTAAGAAACAGCTCGCTCTGCACAGTGCTCTTACAGCCTACTGGGAACATCTCTTACAAAGGCCTGTGAAACGCAGTTTCTTTGCAGGCCTGATCTGGCTGAAGTAGAACTTCTGCTCTGGGTGAGCTCCATTGCCCTAGAGCTGAAACGCACAACGTGCAGGCTTCTTTCAAAAGAGCGAGTTGGGCCCTAAAGCATCTTGCTTCCAGCTCTTTGGGAAGCTAAGAAACAGCTCGCTCTGCACAGTGCTCTTACAGCCTACCGGGAACATCTCTTTCAAAGGCCTATGAAATGCAGTTTCTTTGCAGGCATGGTCTGGCTGAAGTAGAACTTCTGCTCTGGGTGAGCTACATTGCCCTACAGCTGAAAGGCACAACGTGCAGACTTCTTTGCAAAGGGCGAGTTGGGCCCCAAAGCATCTTGCTTCCAGCTCTTTCGGAAGCTAAGATACAACTCGCTCTGCACAGTGCTCTTACAGCCTACAGGGAACATCTCTTACAAAGGCCTGTGAAACGCAGTTTCTTTGCAGGCCTGATGTAGCTGAAGTAGAACTTGTGCTCTGCGTGTGTTACATTGCCCTAGAGCTGAAAGGCAAAACGTGCAGGCTTCTTTCCAAAGGGCGAGTTGTGCCCCAAAGCATCTTGCTTCCAGCTCTTTGGGAAGCTAAGAAACAACTCGCTCTGCACAGTGCTCTTACAGCCTACCGGGAACATCTCTTACAAAGGCCTGTGAAACGCAGTTTCTTTGCAGGCCTGATGTGGCTGAAGTAGAACTTCTGCTCTCGGTGTGCTACATTGCCTAGAGCTGAAAGGCACAACGTGCTGGCTTCTTTCCAAAGGGCGAGTTGGGCCCCAAAGCATCTTGCTTCCATCTCTTTGGGAAGCTAAGAAACAACTCGCTCTGCACAGTGCTCTTACAGCCTACCGGGAACATCTCTTACAAAGGCCTGTGAAACGCAGTTTCTTTGCAGGCCTGATCTGGCTGAAGTAGAACTTCTGCTCTCGGTGTGCTACATTGCCTAGAGCTGAAAGGCACAACGTGCAGGCTTCTTTCCAAAGGGTGAGTTGGGCCCCAAAGCATCTTGCTTCCAGCTCTTTGGGAATCTAAGAAACAACTCGCTCTGCACAGTGCTCTTACAGCCTACCGGGAACATCTCTTACAAAGGCCTGTGAAACGCAGTTTCTTTGCAGGCCTGATCTGGCTGAAGTAGAACATCTGCTCAGCTTGTGCTACAATTTCCTAGAGCTGAAAGGCACAACATGCAGGCTTCTTTCCAAGGGGCGATTTGGGCCCCAAAGCATCTTGCTTCCAGCTCTTTGGGAAGCTAAGAAACAACTCGCTCTGCACAGTGCTCTTACAGCCTACCGGGAACATCTCTTACAAAGGCCGGCGAAACGCAGTTTCTTTACAGGCATGACCTAGCTGAAGTAGAACTTATGCTCTGGGTGTGCTCCATTGCCCTAGAGCTGAAAGGGACAACGTGCAGACTTCTGTCTAAAGGGCGAGTTGGGCCCCAAAGCATCTTGCTTCCAGCTCTTTGGGAAGCTAAGAAACAACTCGCTCTGCACAGTGCTGTTACAGCCTACCGGCAACATCTCTTACAAAGGCCTGTGAAACGCAGTTTCTTTGCAGGCCTGATGTGGCTGAAGTAGAACTTCTCCTCGGCGTGTGCTACATTGCCCTAGAGCTGAAAGACACAACGTGCAGGCTTCTTTCCAAAGGGCGAGTTCGGCCCCAAAGCATCTTGCTTCCAGCAATTTGGGATGCTAAGAAACAGCTCGCTCTGCACAGTGCTCTTACAGCCTACTGGGAACATCTCTTACAAAGGCCTGTGAAACGCAGTTTCTTTGCAGGCCTGATCTGGCTGACGTAGAACTTCTGCTCTGGGTGAGCTCCATTGCCCTAGAGCTGAAACGCACAACGTGCAGGCTTCTTTCAAAAGAGCGAGCTGGGCCCTAAAGCATCTTGCTTCCAGCTATTTGGGAAGCTAAGGAACAACTCGCTCTGCACAGTGCTCTTACAGCCTACCGGGAACATCTCTTTCAAAGGCCTATGAAATGCAGTTTCTTTGCAGGCATGGTCTGGCTGAAGTAGAACTTCTGCTCTGCGTGAGCTACATTGCCCTACAGCTGAAAGGCACAATGTGCAGACTTCCTTGCAAAGGGCGAGTTGGGCCCCAAAGCATCTTGCTTCCAGCTCTTTCGGAAGCTAAGATACAACTCGCTCTGCACAGTGCTCTTACAGCCTACAGGGAACATCTCTTACAAAGGCCTGTGAAACGCAGTTTCTTTGCAGGCCTGATCTGGCTGAAGTAGAACTTCTGCTCTGCGTGTGTTACATTGCCCTAGAGCTGAAAGGCAAAACGTGCAGGCTTCTTTCCAAAGGGCGAGTTGTGCCCCAAAGCATCTTGCTTCCAGCTCTTTGGGAAGCTAAGAAACAACTCGCTCTGCACAGTGCTCTTACAGCCTACCGGGAACATCTCTTACAAAGGCCTGTGAAACGCAGTTTCTTTGCAGGCCTGATGTGGCTGAAGTAGAACTTCTGCTCTCGGTGTGCTACATTGCCTAGAGCTGAAAGGCACAACGTGCAGGCTTCTTTCCAAAGGGCGAGTTGGGCCCCAAAGCATCTTGCTTCCATCTCTTTGGGAAGCTAAGAAACAACTCGCTCTGCACAGTGCTCTTACAGCCTACCGGGAACATCTCTTACAAAGGCCTGTGAAACGCAGTTTCTTTGCAGGCCTGATCTGGCTGAAGTAGAACTTCTGCTCTCGGTGTGCTACATTGCCTAGAGCTGAAAGGCACAACGTGCAGGCTTCTTTCCAAAGGGTGAGTTGGGCCCCAAAGCATCTTGCTTCCAGCTGTTTGGGAATCTAAGAAACAACTTGCTCTGCACAGTGCTCTTACAGCCTACCGGGAACATCTCTTACAAAGGCCTGTGAAACGCAGTTTCTTTGCAGGCCTGATCTGGCTGAAGTAGAACATCTGCTCAGCTTGTGCTACAATTTCCTAGAGCTGAAAGGCACAACATGCAGTCTTCTTTCCAAGGGGCGATTTGGGCCCCAAAGCATCTTGCTTCCAGCTCTTTGGGAAGCTAAGAAACAACTCGCTCTGCACAGTGCTCTTACAGCCTACCGGGAACATCTCTTACAAAGGCCGGCGAAACGCAGTTTCTTTACAGGCATGACCTAGCTGAAGTAGAACTTCTGCTCTGGGTGAGCTCCATTGCCCTAGAGCTGAAAGGCACAACATGCAGGCTTCTTTCCAAAGGGCGAGTTGGGCCCCAAACCATCTTGCTTCCAGCTCTTTGGGAAGCTAAGAAACAAGTCGCTCTACACAGTGCTCTTACAGCCTACCGGGAACATCTCTTACAAAGGCCTCTGAAACGTAGTTTCTTTGCAGGCCTGATCTGGCTGAAGTAGAACTTCTCCTCGGCGTGTTCTACATTGCCATAGAGCTGAAAGGCACAACGTGCAGGCTTCTTTCCAAAGGGCGAGTTGGGCCCCAAAGCATCTTGCTTCCAGCTCTTTGGGAAGCTAAGAAACAACTCGCTCTGCACAGTGCTCTTACAGCCTACCGGGAACATCTCTTACAAAGGCCTGTGAAACGCAGTTTCTTTACAGGCCTGACCTAGCTGAAGTAGAACTTCTGCTCTGCGTGTGCTACATTGCCCTCGAGCTGAAAGGCACAACGTGCAGGCTTCTTTCCAAAGGGCGAGTTGGCCCGCAAAGCATCTTGCTTCCAGCTCTTTGGGAAGCTAAGTAACAACACGCTCTGCACAGTGCTGTTACAGCCTACCGGCAACATCTCTTACAAAGGCCTGTGAAACGCAGTTTCTTTGCAGGCCTGATGTGGCTGAAGTAGAACTTCTCCTCGGCGTGTGCTACATTGCCCTAGAGCTGAAAGACACAACGTGCAGGCTTCTTTCCAAAGGGCGAGTTCGGCCCCAAAGCATCTTGCTTCCAGCTCTTTGGGAAGCTAAGAAACAAGTCGCTCTACACAGTGCTCTTACAGCCTACCGGGAACATCTCTTACAAAGGCCTGTGAAACGAAGTTTCTTTGCAGGGCCGATCTGGCTGAAGTTGAACTTCTGCTGTGCGTGTGCTACTTTGCCCTAGAGCTGAAGGCACAACTGGCAGGCTTCTTTCCAAAGGGCGAGTTGGGCCCCAAAGCATCTTGCTTCCAGCTCTTTGGGAAGCTAAGAAACAACTCGCTCTGCACAGTGCTGTTACAGCCTACCGGCAACATCTCTTACAAAGGCCTGTGAAACGCAGTTTCTTGGCAAGCCTGATCGGGCTGAAGTAGAACTTCTGCTCTGCGTGTGTTACATTGCCCTAGAGCTGAAAGGCCCAACGTGCAGGCTTCTTTCCAAAGGGCGAGTTGGGCCCCAAAGCACCTTGCTTCCAGCTCTTTGAGAAGCTAAGAAACAACTCGCTCTGCACAGTGCTCTTACAGGCTACCGGGAACATCTCTTACAAAGGCCTGTGAAACGCAGTTTCTTTGCAGGCCTGATGTGGCTGAAGTAGAACTTCTGCTCTCGGTGTGCTACATTGCCTAGAGCTGAAAGGCACAACGTGCTGGCTTCTTTCCAAAGGGCGAGTTGGGCCCCAAAGCATCTTGCTTCCATCTCTTTGGGAAGCTAAGAAACAACTCGCTCTGCACAGTGCTCTTACAGCCTACCGGGAACATCTCTTACAAAGGCCTGTGAAACGCAGTTTCTTTGCAGGCCTGATCTGGCTGAAGTAGAACTTCTGCTCTCGGTGTGCTACATTGCCTAGAGCTGAAAGGCACAACGTGCAGGCTTCTTTCCAAAGGGTGAGTTGGGCCCCAAAGCATCTTGCTTCCAGCTCTTTGGGAATCTAAGAAACAACTCGCTCTGCACAGTGCTCTTACAGCCTACCGGGAACATCTCTTACAAAGGCCTGTGAAACGCAGTTTCTTTGCAGGCCTGATCTGGCTGAAGTAGAACATCTGCTCAGCTTGTGCTACAATTTCCTAGAGCTGAAAGGCACAACATGCAGGCTTCTTTCCAAGGGGCGATTTGGGCCCCAAAGCATCTTGCTTCCAGCTCTTTGGGAAGCTAAGAAACAACTCGCTCTGCACAGTGCTCTTACAGCCTACCGGGAACATCTCTTACAAAGGCCGGCGAAACGCAGTTTCTTTACAGGCATGACCTAGCTGAAGTAGAACTTATGCTCTGGGTGTGCTCCATTGCCCTAGAGCTGAAAGGGACAACGTGCAGACTTCTGTCTAAAGGGCGAGTTGGGCCCCAAAGCATCTTGCTTCCAGCTCTTTGGGAAGCTAAGAAACAACTCGCTCTGCACAGTGCTGTTACAGCCTACCGGCAACATCTCTTACAAAGGCCTGTGAAACGCAGTTTCTTTGCAGGCCTGATGTGGCTGAAGTAGAACTTCTCCTCGGCGTGTGCTACATTGCCCTAGAGCTGAAAGACACAACGTGCAGGCTTCTTTCCAAAGGGCGAGTTCGGCCCCAAAGCATCTTGCTTCCAGCAATTTGGGATGCTAAGAAACAGCTCGCTCTGCACAGTGCTCTTACAGCCTACTGGGAACATCTCTTACAAAGGCCTGTGAAACGCAGTTTCTTTGCAGGCCTGATCTGGCTGACGTAGAACTTCTGCTCTGGGTGAGCTCCATTGCCCTAGAGCTGAAACGCACAACGTGCAGGCTTCTTTCAAAAGAGCGAGCTGGGCCCTAAAGCATCTTGCTTCCAGCTATTTGGGAAGCTAAGGAACAACTCGCTCTGCACAGTGCTCTTACAGCCTACCGGGAACATCTCTTTCAAAGGCCTATGAAATGCAGTTTCTTTGCAGGCATGGTCTGGCTGAAGTAGAACTTCTGCTCTGCGTGAGCTACATTGCCCTACAGCTGAAAGGCACAATGTGCAGACTTCCTTGCAAAGGGCGAGTTGGGCCCCAAAGCATCTTGCTTCCAGCTCTTTCGGAAGCTAAGATACAACTCGCTCTGCACAGTGCTCTTACAGCCTACAGGGAACATCTCTTACAAAGGCCTGTGAAACGCAGTTTCTTTGCAGGCCTGATCTGGCTGAAGTAGAACTTCTGCTCTGCGTGTGTTACATTGCCCTAGAGCTGAAAGGCAAAACGTGCAGGCTTCTTTCCAAAGGGCGAGTTGTGCCCCAAAGCATCTTGCTTCCAGCTCTTTGGGAAGCTAAGAAACAACTCGCTCTGCACAGTGCTCTTACAGCCTACCGGGAACATCTCTTACAAAGGCCTGTGAAACGCAGTTTCTTTGCAGGCCTGATGTGGCTGAAGTAGAACTTCTGCTCTCGGTGTGCTACATTGCCTAGAGCTGAAAGGCACAACGTGCAGGCTTCTTTCCAAAGGGCGAGTTGGGCCCCAAAGCATCTTGCTTCCATCTCTTTGGGAAGCTAAGAAACAACTCGCTCTGCACAGTGCTCTTACAGCCTACCGGGAACATCTCTTACAAAGGCCTGTGAAACGCAGTTTCTTTGCAGGCCTGATCTGGCTGAAGTAGAACTTCTGCTCTCGGTGTGCTACATTGCCTAGAGCTGAAAGGCACAACGTGCAGGCTTCTTTCCAAAGGGTGAGTTGGGCCCCAAAGCATCTTGCTTCCAGCTGTTTGGGAATCTAAGAAACAACTTGCTCTGCACAGTGCTCTTACAGCCTACCGGGAACATCTCTTACAAAGGCCTGTGAAACGCAGTTTCTTTGCAGGCCTGATCTGGCTGAAGTAGAACATCTGCTCAGCTTGTGCTACAATTTCCTAGAGCTGAAAGGCACAACATGCAGTCTTCTTTCCAAGGGGCGATTTGGGCCCCAAAGCATCTTGCTTCCAGCTCTTTGGGAAGCTAAGAAACAACTCGCTCTGCACAGTGCTCTTACAGCCTACCGGGAACATCTCTTACAAAGGCCGGCGAAACGCAGTTTCTTTACAGGCATGACCTAGCTGAAGTAGAACTTCTGCTCTGGGTGAGCTCCATTGCCCTAGAGCTGAAAGGCACAACATGCAGGCTTCTTTCCAAAGGGCGAGTTGGGCCCCAAACCATCTTGCTTCCAGCTCTTTGGGAAGCTAAGAAACAAGTCGCTCTACACAGTGCTCTTACAGCCTACCGGGAACATCTCTTACAAAGGCCTCTGAAACGTAGTTTCTTTGCAGGCCTGATCTGGCTGAAGTAGAACTTCTCCTCGGCGTGTTCTACATTGCCATAGAGCTGAAAGGCACAACGTGCAGGCTTCTTTCCAAAGGGCGAGTTGGGCCCCAAAGCATCTTGCTTCCAGCTCTTTGGGAAGCTAAGAAACAACTCGCTCTGCACAGTGCTCTTACAGCCTACCGGGAACATCTCTTACAAAGGCCTGTGAAACGCAGTTTCTTTACAGGCCTGACCTAGCTGAAGTAGAACTTCTGCTCTGCGTGTGCTACATTGCCCTCGAGCTGAAAGGCACAACGTGCAGGCTTCTTTCCAAAGGGCGAGTTGGCCCGCAAAGCATCTTGCTTCCAGCTCTTTGGGAAGCTAAGTAACAACACGCTCTGCACAGTGCTGTTACAGCCTACCGGCAACATCTCTTACAAAGGCCTGTGAAACGCAGTTTCTTTGCAGGCCTGATGTGGCTGAAGTAGAACTTCTCCTCGGCGTGTGCTACATTGCCCTAGAGCTGAAAGACACAACGTGCAGGCTTCTTTCCAAAGGGCGAGTTCGGCCCCAAAGCATCTTGCTTCCAGCTCTTTGGGAAGCTAAGAAACAAGTCGCTCTACACAGTGCTCTTACAGCCTACCGGGAACATCTCTTACAAAGGCCTGTGAAACGAAGTTTCTTTGCAGGGCCGATCTGGCTGAAGTTGAACTTCTGCTGTGCGTGTGCTACTTTGCCCTAGAGCTGAAGGCACAACTGGCAGGCTTCTTTCCAAAGGGCGAGTTGGGCCCCAAAGCATCTTGCTTCCAGCTCTTTGGGAAGCTAAGAAACAACTCGCTCTGCACAGTGCTGTTACAGCCTACCGGCAACATCTCTTACAAAGGCCTGTGAAACGCAGTTTCTTGGCAAGCCTGATCGGGCTGAAGTAGAACTTCTGCTCTGCGTGTGTTACATTGCCCTAGAGCTGAAAGGCCCAACGTGCAGGCTTCTTTCCAAAGGGCGAGTTGGGCCCCAAAGCACCTTGCTTCCAGCTCTTTGAGAAGCTAAGAAACAACTCGCTCTGCACAGTGCTCTTACAGGCTACCGGGAACATCTCTTACAAAGGCCTGTGAAACGCAGTTTCTTTGCAGGCCTGATCTGGCTGAAGTAGAACTTCTGCTCTGGGTGAGCTCCATTGCCCTAGAGCTGAAAGGCACAACGTACAGGCTTCTTTCCAAAGGGCGAGTTGGGACCCAAAGAATCTTGCTTCCAGGTCCTTGGGAAGCTAAGAAGCACCTCGCTCTGTACAGTGCTCTTACAGCCTACCGGGAACATCTCTTACAAAGGCCTATGAAATGCAGTTTCTTTGCAGGCATGATCTGGCTGAACTAGAACTTCTGCTCTGGGTGAGCTACATTGCCCTAGAGCTGAAAGGCACAACGTGCAGGCTTCTTTGCAAAGGGCGAGTTGGGCCCCAAAGCATCTTGCTTCCAGCTCTTTGGGATGCTAAGAAACAGCTCGCTCTGCACAGTGCTCTTACAGCCTACAGGGAACATCTCTTACAAAGGCCTGTGAAACGCAGTTTCTTTGCAGGCCTGATCTGGCTGAAGTAGAACTTCTCCTCGGCGTGTGCTACATTGCCCTAGAGCTGAAACGCACAACGTGCAGGCTTCTTTCAAAAGAGCGAGCTGGGCCCTAAAGCATCTTGCTTCCAGCTCTTTGGGAATCTAAGAAACAACTCGCTCTGAACAGTGCTCTTACAGCCTACCGGGAACATCTCTTACAAAGGCCTGTGAAACGCAGTTTCTTTGCAGGCCTCATCTGGCAGAAGTAGAACATGTGCTCTGCGTGTGCTACATTACCCTAGAGCTGAAAGGCACAACGTGCAGTCTTCTTTCCAAAGGGCGAGTTGGGCCCCTCAGCATCTTGCTTCCAGTTCTTTGGGAAGCTAAGAAACAACTCGCTCTGAACAGTGCTCTTACAGCCTACCGGGAACATCTCTTACAAAGGCCTGTGAAACGCTGTTTCTTTACAGGCCTGATCTGGCTGAAGTAGAACTTCTGCTCTCGGTGTGCTACATTGCCTAGAGCTGAAAGGCACAACGTGCAGGCTTCTTACCAAAGGGCGAGTTGGGCGCCAAAGCATCTTGCTTCCATCTCTTTGGGAAGCTAAGAAACAACTCGCTCTGCACAGTGCTTTTACAGCCTAGCGGGAACATCTCTTACAAAGGCCTGTGAAACGCAGTTTCTTTGCAGGCCTGATCTGGCTGAAGTAGAACTTCTGCTCTGGGTGAGCTACATTGCCCTAGAGCTGAAAGGCACAACGTGCAGGCTTCTTTCCAAAGGGCGAGTTGGGACCCAAAGAATCTTGCTTCCAGGTCCTTGGGAAGCTAAGAAGCACCTCGCTCTGTACAGTGCTCTTACAGCCTACCGGGAACATCTCTTACAAAGGCCTATGAAATGCAGTTTCTTTGCAGGCCTGATCTGACTGAAGTAGAACTTCTGCTCTGGGTGTGCTACATTGCCCTGCAACTGAAAGGCACAAGGTGCAGGCTTCTTTCCAAAGGACGAGTTGGGCCCCAAAGCATCTTGCTTCCAGCTCTTTCGGAAGCTAAGAAACAACCCCGCTCTGCACAGTGCTCTTACAGCCTACTGGGAACATCTCTTACAAAGGTCTGTGAAACGCAGTTTCATTGCAGGCCTGATCTGGCTGAAGTAGAACTTCTGCTCTGTGTGTGCTACATTGCCCTAGAGATGAAAGGCAAAACGTGCAGGCTTCTTTCCAAAGGGTGAGTTGGGCCCCAAAGCATCTTGCTTCCAGCTCTTTGGGAAGCTAAGAAACAACTCGCTCTGCACAGTGCTCTTACAGCCTACCGGGAACATCTCTTACAAAGGCCTGTGAAACGCAGTTTCTTTGCAGGCCTGATCTGGCTGAAGTAGAACTTCTCCTCGGCGTGTGCTACATTGCCCTAGAGCTGAAACGCACAACGTGCAGGCTTCTTTCAAAAGAGCGAGCTGGGCCCTAAAGCATCTTGCTTCCAGCTCTTTGGGAAGCTAAGAAACAACTCGCTCTGCACAGTGCTCTTACAGCCTACCGGGAACATCTCTTACAAAGGCCTGTGAAACGCAGTTTCTTTGCAGGCCTGATCTGGCTGAAGTAGAACTTCTGCTCTGGGTGAGCTCCATTGCCCTAGAGCTGAAAGGCACAACATGCAGGCTTCTTTCCAAAGGGCGAGTTGGGCCCCAAACCATCTTGCTTCCAGCTCTTTGGGAAGCTAAGAAACAGCTCGCTCTGCACAGTGCTCTTACAGCATACTGGGAACATCTCTTACAAAGGCCTGTGAAACGCAGTTTCTTTGCAGGCCTGATCTGGCTAAAGTAGAACTTCTGCTCTGCGTGTGCTACATTGCCCTAGAGCTGAAAGTCCCAACGTGCAGGCTTCTTTCCAAAGGGCGAGTTGGGCCCCAAACCATCTTGCTTCCAGCTCTTTGGGAAGCTAAGAAACAAGTCGCTCTACACAGTGCTCTTACAGCCTACCGGGAACATCTCTTACAAAGGCCTCTGAAACGTAGTTTCTTTGCAGGCCTGATCTGGCTGAAGTAGAACTTCTGCTCTTCGTGTGTTACATTGCCCTAGAGCTGAAAGGCAAAACGTGCAGGCTTGTTTCAAAAGGGCGAGTTGGGCCCGAAAGCATCTTGCTTCCAGCTCTTTGGGAAGCTAAGAAACAACTCGCTCTGCACAGTGCTCTTACAGCCTACCGGGAACATCTCTTACAAAGGCCTGTGAAACGCAGTTTCTTTGCAGGCCTGATCTGGCTGAAGTAGAACTTCTGCTCTTGGTGTGCTACATTGCCTAGAGCTGAAAGGCACAACGTGCAGGCTTCTTTCCAAAGGGCGAGTTGGGCCCCAAAGCATCTTGCTTCCATCTCTTTGGGAAGCTAAGAAACAACTCTCTCTGCACAATGCTTTTACAGCCTACCGGGAACATATCTTACAAAGGACTGTGAAACGAAGTGTCTTTGCAGGCCTGATCTGACTGAAGTAGAACTTCTGCTCTGGGTGTGCTACATTGCCCTGCAACTGAAAGGCACAAGGTGCAGGCTTCTTTCCAAAGGACGAGTTGGGCCCCAAAGCATCTTGCTTCCAGCTCTTTGGGAATTAAGAAACAACTCGCTCTGAACAGTGCTCTTACAGCCTACCGGGAACATCTCTTACAAAGGCCTGCGAAACGCAGTTTCTTTGCAGGCCTGATCTGCCTGAAGTAGAACTTCTGCTCTGGGTGAGCTCCATTGCCCTAGAGCTGAAAGGCACAACAGGCAGGCTTCTTTCCAAAGGGCGAGTTGGGCCCCAAAGCATCTTGCTTCCAGCAATTTGGGATGCTAAGAAACAGCTCGCTCTGCACAGTGCTCTTACAGCCTACTGGGAACATCTCTTACAAAGGCCTGTGAAACGCAGTTTCTTTGCAGGCCTGATCTGGCTGAAGTAGAACTTCTGCTCTGGGTGAGCTCCATTGCCCTAGAGCTGAAACGCACAACGTGCAGGCTTCTTTCAAAAGAGCGAGTTGGGCCCTAAAGCATCTTGCTTCCAGCTCTTTGGGAAGCTAAGGAACAACTCGCTCTGCACAGTGCTCTTACAGCCTACCGGGAACATCTCTTTCAAAGGCCTATGAAATGCAGTTTCTTTGCAGGCATGGTCTGGCTGAAGTAGAACTTCTGCTCTGGGTGAGCTACATTGCCCTACAGCTGAAAGGCACAACGTGCAGACTTCTTTGCAAAGGGCGAGTTGGGCCCCAAAGCATCTTGCTTCCAGCTCTTTCGGAAGCTAAGATACAACTCGCTCTGCACAGTGCTCTTACAGCCTACAGGGAACATCTCTTACAAAGGCCTGTGAAACGCAGTTTCTTTGCAGGCCTGATGTAGCTGAAGTAGAACTTGTGCTCTGCGTGTGTTACATTGCCCTAGAGCTGAAAGGCAAAACGTGCAGGCTTCTTTCCAAAGGGCGAGTTGTGCCCCAAAGCATCTTGCTTCCAGCTCTTTGGGAAGCTAAGAAACAACTCGCTCTGCACAGTGCTCTTACAGCCTACCGGGAACATCTCTTACAAAGGCCTGTGAAACGCAGTTTCTTTGCAGGCCTGATGTGGCTGAAGTAGAACTTCTGCTCTCGGTGTGCTACATTGCCTAGAGCTGAAAGGCACAACGTGCTGGCTTCTTTCCAAAGGGCGAGTTGGGCCCCAAAGCATCTTGCTTCCATCTCTTTGGGAAGCTAAGAAACAACTCGCTCTGCACAGTGCTCTTACAGCCTACCGGGAACATCTCTTACAAAGGCCTGTGAAACGCAGTTTCTTTGCAGGCCTGATCTGGCTGAAGTAGAACTTCTGCTCTCGGTGTGCTACATTGCCTAGAGCTGAAAGGCACAACGTGCAGGCTTCTTTCCAAAGGGTGAGTTGGGCCCCAAAGCATCTTGCTTCCAGCTCTTTGGGAATCTAAGAAACAACTCGCTCTGCACAGTGCTCTTACAGCCTACCGGGAACATCTCTTACAAAGGCCTGTGAAACGCAGTTTCTTTGCAGGCCTGATCTGGCTGAAGTAGAACATCTGCTCAGCTTGTGCTACAATTTCCTAGAGCTGAAAGGCACAACATGCAGGCTTCTTTCCAAGGGGCGATTTGGGCCCCAAAGCATCTTGCTTCCAGCTCTTTGGGAAGCTAAGAAACAACTCGCTCTGCACAGTGCTCTTACAGCCTACCGGGAACATCTCTTACAAAGGCCGGCGAAACGCAGTTTCTTTACAGGCATGACCTAGCTGAAGTAGAACTTATGCTCTGGGTGTGCTCCATTGCCCTAGAGCTGAAAGGGACAACGTGCAGACTTCTGTCTAAAGGGCGAGTTGGGCCCCAAAGCATCTTGCTTCCAGCTCTTTGGGAAGCTAAGAAACAACTCGCTCTGCACAGTGCTGTTACAGCCTACCGGCAACATCTCTTACAAAGGCCTGTGAAACGCAGTTTCTTTGCAGGCCTGATGTGGCTGAAGTAGAACTTCTCCTCGGCGTGTGCTACATTGCCCTAGAGCTGAAAGACACAACGTGCAGGCTTCTTTCCAAAGGGCGAGTTCGGCCCCAAAGCATCTTGCTTCCAGCTCTTTGGGAAGCTAAGAAACAAGTCGCTCTACACAGTGCTCTTACAGCCTACCGGGAACATCTCTTACAAAGGCCTGTGAAACGAAGTTTCTTTGCAGGCCCGATCTGGCTGAAGTTGAACTTCTGCTGTGCGTGTGCTACATTGCCCTAGAGCTGGAAGGCACAACTGGCAGGCTTCTTTCCAAAGGGCGAGTTGGGCCCCAAAGCATCTTGCTTCCAGCTCTTTGGGAAGCTAAGAAACAACTCGCTCTGCACAGTGCTCTTACAGCCCACCGGGAACATCTCTTACAAAGGCCTGTGAAACGCAGTTTCTTTACAGGCCTGACCTAGCTGAAGTAGAACTTCTGCTCTGGGTGTGCTACATTGCCCTGCAACTGAAAGGCACAAGGTGCAGGCTTCTTTCCAAAGGACGAGTTGGGCCCCAAAGCATCTTGCTTTCAGCTCTTTGGGAATTAAGAAACAACTCGCTCTGAACAGTGCTCTTACAGCCTACCGGGAACATCTCTTACAAAGGCCTGCGAAACGCAGTTTCTTTGCAGGCCTGATCTGCCTGAAGTAGAACTTCTGCTCTGGGTGAGCTCCATTGCCCTAGAGCTGAAAGGCACAACAGGCAGGCTTCTTTCCAAAGGGCGAGTTGGGCCCCAAAGCATCTTGCTTCCAGCAATTTGGGATGCTAAGAAACAGCTCGCTCTGCACAGTGCTCTTACAGCCTACTGGGAACATCTCTTACAAAGGCCTGTGAAACGCAGTTTCTTTGCAGGCCTGATCTGGCTGACGTAGAACTTCTGCTCTGGGTGAGCTCCATTGCCCTAGAGCTGAAACGCACAAGGTGCAGGCTTCTTTCAAAAGAGCGAGCTGGGCCCTAAAGCATCTTGCTTCCAGCTATTTGGGAAGCTAAGGAACAACTCGCTCTGCACAGTGCTCTTACAGCCTACCGGGAACATCTCTTTCAAAGGCCTATGAAATGCAGTTTCTTTGCAGGCATGGTCTGGCTGAAGTAGAACTTCTGCTCTGGGTGAGCTACATTGCCCTACAGCTGAAAGGCACAATGTGCAGACTTCCTTGCAAAGGGCGAGTTGGGCCCCAAAGCATCTTGCTTCCAGCTCTTTCGGAAGCTAAGATACAACTCGCTCTGCACAGTGCTCTTACAGCCTACAGGGAACATCTCTTACAAAGGCCTGTGAAACGCAGTTTCTTTGCAGGCCTGATCTGGCTGAAGTAGAACTTCTGCTCTGCGTGTGTTACATTGCCCTAGAGCTGAAAGGCAAAACGTGCAGGCTTCTTTCCAAAGGGCGAGTTGTGCCCCAAAGCATCTTGCTTCCAGCTCTTTGGGAAGCTAAGAAACAACTCGCTCTGCACAGTGCTCTTACAGCCTACCGGGAACATCTCTTACAAAGGCCTGTGAAACGCAGTTTCTTTGCAGGCCTGATGTGGCTGAAGTAGAACTTCTGCTCTCGGTGTGCTACATTGCCTAGAGCTGAAAGGCACAACGTGCAGGCTTCTTTCCAAAGGGCGAGTTGGGCCCCAAAGCATCTTGCTTCCATCTCTTTGGGAAGCTAAGAAACAACTCGCTCTGCACAGTGCTCTTACAGCCTACCGGGAACATCTCTTACAAAGGCCTGTGAAACGCAGTTTCTTTGCAGGCCTGATCTGGCTGAAGTAGAACTTCTGCTCTCGGTGTGCTACATTGCCTAGAGCTGAAAGGCACAACGTGCAGGCTTCTTTCCAAAGGGTGAGTTGGGCCCCAAAGCATCTTGCTTCCAGCTGTTTGGGAATCTAAGAAACAACTTGCTCTGCACAGTGCTCTTACAGCCTACCGGGAACATCTCTTACAAAGGCCTGTGAAACGCAGTTTCTTTGCAGGCCTGATCTGGCTGAAGTAGAACATCTGCTCAGCTTGTGCTACAATTTCCTAGAGCTGAAAGGCACAACATGCAGTCTTCTTTCCAAGGGGCGATTTGGGCCCCAAAGCATCTTGCTTCCAGCTCTTTGGGAAGCTAAGAAACAACTCGCTCTGCACAGTGCTCTTACAGCCTACCGGGAACATCTCTTACAAAGGCCGGCGAAACGCAGTTTCTTTACAGGCATGACCTAGCTGAAGTAGAACTTCTGCTCTGGGTGAGCTCCATTGCCCTAGAGCTGAAAGGCACAACATGCAGGCTTCTTTCCAAAGGGCGAGTTGGGCCCCAAACCATCTTGCTTCCAGCTCTTTGGGAAGCTAAGAAACAAGTCGCTCTACACAGTGCTCTTACAGCCTACCGGGAACATCTCTTACAAAGGCCTCTGAAACGTAGTTTCTTTGCAGGCCTGATCTGGCTGAAGTAGAACTTCTCCTCGGCGTGTTCTACATTGCCATAGAGCTGAAAGGCACAACGTGCAGGCTTCTTTCCAAAGGGCGAGTTGGGCCCCAAAGCATCTTGCTTCCAGCTCTTTGGGAAGCTAAGAAACAACTCGCTCTGCACAGTGCTCTTACAGCCTACCGGGAACATCTCTTACAAAGGCCTGTGAAACGCAGTTTCTTTACAGGCCTGACCTAGCTGAAGTAGAACTTCTGCTCTGCGTGTGCTACATTGCCCTCGAGCTGAAAGGCACAACGTGCAGGCTTCTTTCCAAAGGGCGAGTTGGCCCGCAAAGCATCTTGCTTCCAGCTCTTTGGGAAGCTAAGTAACAACACGCTCTGCACAGTGCTGTTACAGCCTACCGGCAACATCTCTTACAAAGGCCTGTGAAACGCAGTTTCTTTGCAGGCCTGATGTGGCTGAAGTAGAACTTCTCCTCGGCGTGTGCTACATTGCCCTAGAGCTGAAAGACACAACGTGCAGGCTTCTTTCCAAAGGGCGAGTTCGGCCCCAAAGCATCTTGCTTCCAGCTCTTTGGGAAGCTAAGAAACAAGTCGCTCTACACAGTGCTCTTACAGCCTACCGGGAACATCTCTTACAAAGGCCTGTGAAACGAAGTTTCTTTGCAGGGCCGATCTGGCTGAAGTTGAACTTCTGCTGTGCGTGTGCTACTTTGCCCTAGAGCTGAAGGCACAACTGGCAGGCTTCTTTCCAAAGGGCGAGTTGGGCCCCAAAGCATCTTGCTTCCAGCTCTTTGGGAAGCTAAGAAACAACTCGCTCTGCACAGTGCTCTTACAGCCTACCGGGAACATCTCTTACAAAGGCCTGTGAAACGCAGTTTCTTTGCAGGCCTGATCTGGCTGAAGTAGAACTTCTGCTCTGGGTGAGCTCCATTGCCCTAGAGCTGAAAGGCACAACGTACAGGCTTCTTTCCAAAGGGCGAGTTGGGACCCAAAGAATCTTGCTTCCAGGTCCTTGGGAAGCTAAGAAGCACCTCGCTCTGTACAGTGCTCTTACAGCCTACCGGGAACATCTCTTACAAAGGCCTATGAAATGCAGTTTCTTTGCAGGCATGATCTGGCTGAACTAGAACTTCTGCTCTGGGTGAGCTACATTGCCCTAGAGCTGAAAGGCACAACGTGCAGGCTTCTTTGCAAAGGGCGAGTTGGGCCCCAAAGCATCTTGCTTCCAGCTCTTTGGGAAGCTAAGAAACAACTCGCTCTGCACAGTGCTCTTACAGCCTACCGGGAACATCTCTTACAAGGGCCTGTGAAACGCAGTTTCTTGGCAAGCCTGATCTACCTGAAGTAGAACTTCTGCTCTGCGTGTGTTACATTGCCCTAGAGCTGAAAGGCCCAACGTGCAGGCTTCTTTCCAAAGGGCGAGTTGGGCCCCAAAGCATCTTGCTTCCAGCTCTTTGAGAAGCTAAGAAACAGCTCGCTCTGCACAGTGCTCTTACAGGCTACCGGGAACATCTCTTACAAAGGCCTGTGAAACGCAGTTTCTTTGCAGGCCTGATCTGGCTGAAGTAGAACTTCTGCTCTGGGTGAGCTCCATTGACCTAGAGCTGAAAGGCACAACGTGCAGACTTCTTTCCAAAGGGCGATTTGGGCCCCAAAGCATCTTGCTTCCAGCTCTTTGGGATGCTAAGAAACAGCTCGCTCTGCACAGTGCTCTTACAGCCTACAGGGAACATCTCTTACAAAGGCCTGTGAAACGCAGTTTCTTTGCAGGCCTGATCTGGCTGAAGTAGAACTTCTCCTCGGCGTGTGCTACATTGCCCTAGAGCTGAAACGCACAACGTGCAGGCTTCTTTCAAAAGAGCGAGCTGGGCCCTAAAGCATCTTGCTTCCAGCTCTTTGGGAATCTAAGAAACAACTCGCTCTGAACAGTGCTCTTACAGCCTACCGGGAACATCTCTTACAAAGGCCTGTGAAACGCAGTTTCTTTGCAGGCCTCATCTGGCAGAAGTAGAACATGTGCTCTGCGTGTGCTACATTACCCTAGAGCTGAAAGGCACAACGTGCAGTCTTCTTTCCAAAGGGCGAGTTGGGCCCCTCAGCATCTTGCTTCCAGTTCTTTGGGAAGCTAAGAAACAACTCGCTCTGAACAGTGCTCTTACAGCCTACCGGGAACATCTCTTACAAAGGCCTGTGAAACGCAGTTTCTTTACAGGCCTGATCTGGCTGAAGTAGAACTTCTGCTCTCGGTGTGCTACATTGCCTAGAGCTGAAAGGCACAACGTGCAGGCTTCTTACCAAAGGGCGAGTTGGGCGCCAAAGCATCTTGCTTCCATCTCTTTGGGAAGCTAAGAAACAACTCGCTCTGCACAGTGCTTTTACAGCCTAGCGGGAACATCTCTTACAAAGGCCTGTGAAACGCAGTTTCTTTGCAGGCCTGATCTGGCTGAAGTAGAACTTCTGCTCTGGGTGAGCTACATTGCCCTAGAGCTGAAAGGCACAACGTGCAGGCTTCTTTCCAAAGGGCGAGTTGGGACCCAAAGAATCTTGCTTCCAGGTCCTTGGGAAGCTAAGAAGCACCTCGCTCTGTACAGTGCTCTTACAGCCTACCGGGAACATCTCTTACAAAGGCCTATGAAATGCAGTTTCTTTGCAGGCATGATCTGGCTGAACTAGAACTTCTGCTCTGGGTGAGCTACATTGCCCTAGAGCTGAAAGGCACAACGTGCAGGCTTCTTTGCAAAGGGCGAGTTGGGCCCCAAAGCATCTTGCTTCCAGCTCTTTGGGAAGCTAAGAAACAACTCGCTCTGCACAGTGCTCTTACAGCCTACCGGGAACATCTCTTACAAGGGCCTGTGAAACGCAGTTTCTTGGCAAGCCTGATCTACCTGAAGTAGAACTTCTGCTCTGCGTGTGTTACATTGCCCTAGAGCTGAAAGGCCCAACGTGCAGGCTTCTTTCCAAAGGGCGAGTTGGGCCCCAAAGCACCTTGCTTCCAGCTCTTTGAGAAGCTAAGAAACAGCTCGCTCTGCACAGTGCTCTTACAGGCTACCGGGAACATCTCTTACAAAGGCCTGTGAAACGCAGTTTCTTTGCAGGCCTGATCTGCCTGAAGTAGAACTTCTGCTCTGGGTGAGCTCCATTGACCTAGAGCTGAAAGGCACAACATGCAGACTTCTTTCCAAAGGGCGATTTGGGCCCCAAAGCATCTTGCTTCCAGCTCTTTGGGATGCTAAGAAACAGCTCGCTCTGCACAGTGCTCTTACAGCCTACAGGGAACATCTCTTACAAAGGCCTGTGAAACGCAGTTTCTTTGCAGGCCTGATCTGGCTGAAGTAGAACTTCTCCTCGGCGTGTGCTACATTGCCCTAGAGCTGAAACGCACAACGTGCAGGCTTCTTTCAAAAGAGCGAGCTGGGCCCTAAAGCATCTTGCTTCCAGCTCTTTGGGAATCTAAGAAACAACTCGCTCTGAACAGTGCTCTTACAGCCTACCGGGAACATCTCTTACAAAGGCCTGTGAAACGCAGTTTCTTTGCAGGCCTCATCTGGCAGAAGTAGAACATGTGCTCTGCGTGTGCTACATTACCCTAGAGCTGAAAGGCACAACGTGCAGTCTTCTTTCCAAAGGGCGAGTTGGGCCCCTCAGCATCTTGCTTCCAGTTCTTTGGGAAGCTAAGAAACAACTCGCTCTGAACAGTGCTCTTACAGCCTACCGGGAACATCTCTTACAAAGGCCTGTGAAACGCAGTTTCTTTACAGGCCTGATCTGGCTGAAGTAGAACTTCTGCTCTCGGTGTGCTACATTGCCTAGAGCTGAAAGGCACAACGTGCAGGCTTCTTACCAAAGGGCGAGTTGGGCGCCAAAGCATCTTGCTTCCATCTCTTTGGGAAGCTAAGAAACAACTCGCTCTGCACAGTGCTTTTACAGCCTAGCGGGAACATCTCTTACAAAGGCCTGTGAAACGCAGTTTCTTTGCAGGCCTGATCTGGCTGAAGTAGAACTTCTGCTCTGGGTGAGCTACATTGCAGTAGAGCTGAAAGGCACAACGTGCAGGCTTCTTTGCAAAGGGCGAGTTGGGCCCCAAAGCATCTTGCTTCCAGCTCTTTGGGAAGCTAAGAAACAACTCGCTCTGCACAGTGCTCTTACAGCCTACCGGGAACATCTCTTACAAAGGCCTGTGAAACGCAGTTTCTTTGCAGGCCTGATCTGGCTGAAGTAGAACTTCTGCTCTGCGTGTGTTACATTGCCCTAGAGCTGAAAGGCAAAACGTGCAGGCTTGTTTCCAAAGGGCGAGTTGGGCCCCAAAGCATCTTGCTTCCAGCTCTTTGGGAAGCTAAGAAACAACTCGCTCTGCACAGTGCTCTTACAGCCTACCGGGAACATGTCTTACAAAGGCCTGTGAAACGCAGTTTCTTGACAAGCCTGATCTGGCTGAAGTAGAACTTCTGCTCTGCGTGTGTTACATTGCCCTAGAGCTGAAAGGCCCAACGTGCAGGCTTCTTTCCAAAGGGCGAGTTGGGCCCCAAAGCTCCTTGCTTCCAGCTCTTTGAGAAGCTAAGAAACAACTCGCTCTGCACAGTGCTCTTACAGGCTACCGGGAACATCTCTTACAAAGGCCTGTGAAACGCAGTTTCTTTGCAGGCCTGATCTGCCTGAAGTAGAACTTCTGCTCTGGGTGAGCTCCATTGCCCTAGAGCTGAAAGGCACAACATGCAGGCTTCTTTCCAAAGGGCGAGTTGGGCCCCAAAGCATCTTGCTTCCTGCTCTTTGGGATGCTAAGAAACAGCTCGCTCTGCACAGTGCTCTTACAGCCTACTGGGAACATCTCTTACAAAGGCCTGTGAAACGCAGTTTCTTTGCAGGCCTGATCTGGCTGAAGTAGAACTTCTGTTCTGGGTGAGCTCCATTGCCCTAGAGCTGAAAGGCCCAACGTGAAGGCTTCTTTCCAAAGGGCGAGTTGTGCCCCAAAGCACCTTGCTTCCAGCTCTTTGAGAAGCTAAGAAACAACTCGCTCTGCACAGTGCTCTTACACCCTACCGGGAACATCTCTTACAAAGGCCTGTGAAACGAAGTTTCTTTGCAGGCCTGATCTGGCTGAAGTAGAACTTCTGCTCTGGCTGAGCTACATTGCCCTAGAGCTGAAAGGCACAACATGCAGGCTTCTTTCCAAAGGGCGAGTTGGGCCCCAAACCACCTTGCTTCCAGCTCTTTGGGAAGCTAAGAAACAGCTCGCTCTGCACAGTGCTCTTACAGCCTACCGGGAACATCTCTTACAAAGGCCTGTGAAACGCAGTTTCTTTGCAGGCCTGATCTGGCTGAAGTAGAACTTCTCCTCGGCGTGTGCTACATTGCCCTAGAGCTGAAACGCACAACGTGCAGGCTTCTTTCAAAAGAGCGAGCTGGGCTCTAAAGCATCTTGCTTCCAGCTCTTTCGGAAGCTAAGAAACAACTCGCTCTGCACAGTGCTCTTACAGCCTACCGGGAACATCTCTTACAAAGGCCTGTGAAACGCAGTTTCTTTGCAGGCCTCATCTGGCAGAAGTAGAACATGTGCTCTGCGTGTGCTACATTACCCTAGAGCTGAAAGGCACAACGTGCAGGCTTCTTTCCAAAGGGCGAGTTGGGCCCCAAAGCATCTTGCTTTCAGCTCTTTGCAAGCTAAGAAACAACTCGCTATGAACAGTGCTCTTACAGCCTACCGGGAACATCTCTTACAAAGGCCTGTGAAACGCAGTTTCTTTGCAGGCCTGATCTGGCTGAAGTAGAACTTCTGCTCTGCGTGTGCTACATTCCCCTAGAGCTGAAAGGCACAACGTGCAGGCTTCTTTCCAAAGGGCGAGTTGGGCCCCAAACCATCTTGCTTCCAGCTCTTTGGGAAGCTAAGAAACAACTCGCTCTGCACAGTGCTCTTACAGCCCACCGGGAACATCTCTTACAAAGGCCTGTGAAACGCAGTTTCTTTACAGGCCTGACCTAGCTGAAGTAGAACTTCTGCTCTGGGTGTGCTACATTGCCCTCGAGCTGAAAGGCACAACGTGCAGCCTTCTTTCCAAAGGGCGAGTTGGGCCCCAAAGCATCTTGCTTCCAGCTCTTTGGGAAGCTAAGAAACAACTCGCTCTGCACAGTGCTGTTACATCCTACCGGCAACATCTCTTACAAAGGCCTGTGAAACGCAGTTTCTTGGCAAGCCTGATCGGGCTGAAGTAGAACTTCTGCTCTGCGTGTGTTACATTGCCCTAGAGCTGAAAGGCCCAACGTGCAGGCTTCTTTCCAAAGGGCGAGTTGGGCCCCAAAGCACCTTGCTTCCAGCTCTTTGAGAAGCTAAGAAACAACTCGCTCTGCACAGTGCTCTTACAGGCTACCGGGAACATCTCTTACAAAGGCCTATGAAATGCAGTTTCTTTGCAGGCATGATCTGGCTGAACTAGAACTTCTGCTCTGGGTGAGCTACATTGCCCTAGAGCTGAAAGGCACAACGTGCAGGCTTCTTTGCAAAGGGCGATTTGGGCCCCAAACCATCTTGCTTCCAGCTCTTTGGGAAGCTAAGAAACAACTCGCTCTGCACAGTGCTCTTACAGCCTACCGGGAACATCTCTTACAAGGGCCTGTGAAACGCACTTTCTTGGCAAGCCTGATCTACCTGAAGTAGAACTTCTGCTCTGCGTGTGTTACATTGCCCTAGAGCTGAAAGGCCCAACGTGCAGGCTTCTTTCCAAAGGGCGAGTTGGGCCCCAAAGCATCTTGCTTCCAGCTCTTTGGGAAGCTAAGAAACAACTCGCTCTGCACAGTGCTCTTACAGGCTACCGGGAACATCTCTTACAAAGGCCTGTGAAACGCAGTTTCTTTGCAGGCCTGATCTGCCTGAAGTAGAACTTCTGCTCTGGGTGAGCTCCATTGACCTAGAGCTGAAAGGCACAACATGCAGACTTCTTTCCAAAGGGCGATTTGGGCCCCAAAGCATCTTGCTTCCAGCTCTTTGGGATGCTAAGAAACAGCTCGCTCTGCACAGTGCTCTTACAGCCTACTGAGAATATCTCTTACAAAGGCCTGTGAAACGCAGTTTCTTTGCAGGCCTGATCTGGCTGAAGTAGAACTTCTGTTCTGGGTGAGCTCCATTGCCCTAGAGCTGAAAGGCCCAACGTGAAGGCTTCTTTCCAAAGGGCGAGTTGGGCCCCAAAGCACCTTGCTTCCAGCTCTTTGAGAAGCTAAGAAACAATTCGCTCTGCACAGTGCTCTTACACCCTACCGGGAACATCTCTTACAAAGGCCTGTGAAACGAAGTTTCTTTGCAGGCCTGATCTGGCTGAAGTAGAACTTCTGCTCTGGGTGAGCTCCATTGCCCTAGAGCTGAAAGGCACAACATGCAGGCTTCTTTCCAAAGGGCGAGTTGGGCCCCAAAGCATCTTGCTTCCAGCTCTTTGGGATGCTAAGAAACAGCTCGCTCTGCACAGTGCTCTTACAGCCTACCGGGAACATCTCTTACAAAGGCCTGTGAAACGCAGTTTCTTTGCAGGCCTGATCTGGCTGAAGTAGAACTTCTCCTCGGCGTGTGCTACATTGCCCTAGAGCTGAAACGCACAACGTGCAGGCTTCTTTCAAAAGAGCGAGCTGGGCCCTAAAGCATCTTGCTTCCAGCTCTTTGGGAAGCTAAGAAACAACTCGCTCTGAACAGTGCTCTTACAGCCTACCGGGAACATCTCTTACAAAGGCCTGTGAAACGCAGTTTCTTTGCAGGCCTCATCTGGCAGAAGTAGAACATGTGCTCTGCGTGTGCTACATTACCCTAGAGCTGAAAGGCACAACGTGCAGGCTTCTTTCCAAAGGGCGAGTTGGGCCCCTCAGCATCTTGCTTCCAGCTCTTTGGGAAGCTAAGAAACAACTCGCTCTGAACAGTGCTCTTACAGCCTACCGGGAACATCTCTTACAAAGGCCTGTGAAACGCAGTTTCTTTGAAGGCCTGATCTGGCTGAAGTAGAACTTCTGCTCTCGGTGTGCTACATTGCCTAGAGCTGAAAGGCACAACGTGCAGGCTTCTTACCAAAGGGCGAGTTGGGCCCCAAAGCATCTTGCTTCCATCTCTTTGGGAAGCTAAGAAACAACTCGCTCTGCACAGTGCTTTTACAGCCTAGCGGGAACATCTCTTACAAAGGCCTGTGAAATGCAGTTTCTTTGCAGGCCTGATCTGGCTGAAGTAGAACTTCTGCTCTGGGTGAGCTCCATTGCCCTAGAGCTGAAAGGCACAACGTACAGGCTTCTGTCCAAAGGGCGAGTTGGGACCCAAAGCATCTTGCTTCCAGGTCTTTGGGAAGCTAAGAAACAACTCGCTCTGCACAGTGCTCTTACAGCCTACCGGGAACATCTCTTACAAAGGCCTATGAAATGCAGTTTCTTTGCAGGCATGATCTGGCTGAAGTAGAACTTCTGCTCTGGGTGAGCTACATTGCCCTAGAGCTGAAAGGCACAACGTGCAGGCTTCTTTGCAAAGGGCGAGTTGGGCCCCAAAGCATCTTGCTTCCAGCTCTTTCGGGAGCTAA